>NW_027432656.1:0-12275 GCF_044706935.1 Curcuma longa
TCCGAAGATCTAAATATAGCCATTAGCAACAAGACAAGCCATAAGTCAGCCAACCTTTCCGTCTGGACCAACTTTCACCGTATATACCCATCGACAACCAACAACTGACTTCCCTGGTGGTAGAGGAACAAGATCCCAAGTCCCACTGCTCTATAAGACACACATTTCGTCGAGCATAGCCTGTTTCCATCCTGGATGAGCAAAGGCATCACCTGTAGTCTTCGGAAGAAAAACAGGCGACAAAGAGGAAAGACAAGAAAAATAGGAAGGAGAAAAACGATGATAACTCAAAGAAACATAATGAGAAGAAGGATTACGAGTGGAACACATACATTTCCAAAGTGCAATGGGAATATCAGACTCAGGAGATGGGACCGGAGGAAGAGGCAAATGACTTGACTCCAAAGATGTGTTCATGGCAATGTCAGTGTTAGGTGGCGGCAAAGCAGGACGAGGACGACGCTGACAAACCTACAATGTAGGAAGAGAAGGGGCTAGAGGCGATAGAAACTCCTCGGGAGGATAAAAGATGGTCACTGGTGCAGGCGTAGAAGGAGAAAACTCGGATGGAGATTCATTAGGCCTAAAAAATGGAACCGAATCAAAAAATGTGACATCAACAGAGATGAAGTATCGACAAAGAGTAGGGGGCATAGCACTTGTACCCTTTCTGAGACCATGGGTACCCAAGAAAAACACATTTATAAGACCAAATTAGAGACACATTTGTCGTCGCCGCCCAAAGAAGCGTCGCCCACCTCTGATCGCAATCAACCTGAGCGAAGTCAATGCTTTCTTGGAGATTCGCCATCCAGTCTCCTATCCACGCGAGCACCAGGAAGAGAGGCGGCGTACGTCGCGACTCCTCAACATCGTCTTCCCCCACTACTCCTCAGTGTCGTCTTCTGTCGCGTGCTGATTCTCTGCAGCGTGTTCTCCTCCAGCATCTGTTCCTGACACCGTCGACTGAATTTTACTCTCTTTCTCTCTTCATGGCTACCTCCGACACTCCGAAGTCAGATATCCCAATCTTTATCAACCACATCACTACATCGCTCTCTTTCTAGTTGTTGGATGGTACGAACTACTTCTCTTGGACTTCTCACATTGAGCTTTGGCTTATTGGACAAGGTTATGAGACACATATCACGCAAACCAAAGAGGATATTCAAGTCACCGATCGTCTTATGTGGAAAAAGGTTGTATTATCCGAGCCACTATCCATCCATCTCTTAGGGGCGTTTGGTTGGAAGTTATCATTGATAACCTTGGTTATCTGTCCAAGGTTATTGTTGAAAACCTTCTTTAGTTCAGGTTATGATCAATTCCCAAGTAATATAATATTACCGCCACATCAGCAAATGGGTTATAACCCGGTAATGTGATTACCTTGGCAGTCTAAGGTTTTCTACAATTCCGGAGGTTAACAAAATTTTTTCCATGATTACCCTCCAATTTTAAAACTGAGTTAATTAAAATGTACTATGAAATCTAATTAAAATCAAATTAATTAATTCAATATATTTTAATTTAAATATTTATAAATAAAAAAATAATTTATTTTAAATTTAAAAAAAATAAAATTAATGAATTATATTTATTAATTTAATGAATTATTTTATTATAATAATTATTTTAATGAGTTATTTTATTAAAATATTTTTTTAATTTTAAAAAATAAAATTAACAAATTATATTTATTAATTTAATAAATTATTTTATTAAAACAATTATTTTTAATGAATTATTTTATTAAAATAAAATTATCATATTATATTTATTAATTTAATGAGTTATTTTATTAAAATAATTATTTTAATAAATTATTTTATTAAAATAAATATAAATTTATTTTAAATTTAAAAATATAAAATTAAGGAATTATATTTATTAATTTAACGAATTATTTTATTAAAATAATTATTTTAATAAATTATTTTATTAAAATATATAAATTTATTTTAAATTTTAAAAAATAAAATTGACAAATTATATTTATTATTTTAATGAATGTTTTTATTAAAATAATTATTTTTAATGAATTATTTTATTAAAATAAAATTATCAAATTATATTTATTAATTTAATGAATTATATTAAAATATAATTGAATGAAGGATAATATAATAAATGTAAAACTGGTTATATTTTATTCTCTCCAAATAAATAAAGTAAACCAGACAATATTAAGTTATGTTTTATACTCCATAACCTTAGTTAATCACATAACCAAGGTTATATATCATAACTTGAACCAAACGCACTTTTAGCGATGTATTCCACACTCACAAGACCTGCAAAATTGTTTAGACACAGGCTCAATAACTCTTTACAAACACCTCTCGGCGACTCTATCAAGTTTATAAAGTGGAAGCTGAAGAAGCGACAGAAGTATAGATCATCTGAGCAGCACAAGGAGATAGACCATGTAGACTCTAATATTTATCAATCGTGTGTCCTGGTCGATGACAATGATCACACCAAGAACGTCCTTTGTCACCCTTACGAGGTGGAGGTCTGTTGTTATTTCGAGAGACTAAAGTTGATGAGTCAATAGGAACGGAAGGAGGTAACATCAAGACTTTGGCAGGGACACGAAGGAGAGTCGCCAAGGTACTGTCCATAGTAACTTCTGTAGGGCTGCCCAGGATCTGATCACAAACATGAGAATAACTGTGGGCGGACCGTATAAAGTCAGAGACAAAAAATTTCTTCCGATTTTCAAGCTCTGCAACAGCAGTGGCCGCAAGTGGAAGCAGTTCATTAAAGTCACAAAGAAGGCTAGAGACCGAACCGAGATAAGTTGACATAGAATCCTTAATCTGATGGACACTGAGGATGGTCATGAGATCTTCACAAATTTGATAGAGTCGCCGAGAGGTGTTTATAAAGATACTATTTCACCTGTGAAATTCCGAGATGATCACTACCTGTGATAACAATATTATCAACATTCTTAATATGCAAAACCATAAAATCTACTTCCCAAACAACTATTGAGGAGAAGTATGATGAATCAAACAACAACAAAGTGTTTTTAAATTAGGATCGATTCTATGTAAACTATTGAATCAATAAAATATGAACAACTACAACAATGCAATGGTTTACTCGTCAAGGTACTACTCTCCATGTAAAAAACAAACTGCTTGGCTATGTGATTTCGATGCATCAGATCATCATGTGATCATATAACAAATAATTCATTTCTTTTTTTACACCTATTCACTATGTGATGAGATATTTCAGGTAAAAATGGCATATGGAAATGTCTTTTTTGTTACTTAAAAAGGCTTTGTCCATTTGTCAGACTCTCTTATTCTACATTTTGTACATCACGTTCCCAAATTAGCATACAACTTGGTGTCAACTTATGATATTGATTGCACTGTTAATTTTCAATCAATTCTTATCAAATACAGGAGCAAGGATCAAGGAGGGAGGAGGGAGGAGGATTGGCATTGTTAAGAAGGATTGGTGGACTAGTATTTTTAGATTGGTGATCATGTAAAGAGGCAGGGTATTATGGTTCAATAATCTTCCTTTTATTTCTAATAAGGATGTAATAATGTGGCATTGTAGGTTTGGCCACCCTAATTTTCCTTATCTTAAACCCTTACTTCTACATTTGTTTATCAATAAAATCTCAATTCCTTATTAGATTTGTCAATTAGCGAAGCACACACAAACATCATTTCCAACTAAACCATAACTAGAGTCTTATCCATTTTCTCCTATTTATAGTGATATTTTGGGACCTTCTAGAGTACAAATTATCACAGATGCTAAATGGTTCATTACATTTATTGATGACCACACTAGAGTACATTTGGTTTATCTCTGTAAATAAAAATTAGCTATTGTAAAAAAATTTTAAAATTTTTAATTTTTGGTAAAAAAGCAATTTCAAACCTCAATTAAAGTCAACAATGGAAATATTTTAAATCCATTTTAGTGTATCTAGCAACCAATAGCATCATTCACCAGAGTTCTCGCTGTTGGGATCGACCCGGTGCGTTGCGCGTGTTTATGTGTTTCAAAAACGTACACAGCAGAAGAAAAACAAATAATAATCTAAATTATTACAACACTCGCAACCACGTATGCAAGATACAACACAATGGTGGAATTGCTGAGAAAATAAAAATTTCAGAATAACAAATTTATTCTACGTATACCTGACGTATGACGCTCAGCAGAAATGGCATGAACTGAACAACTTCCTCGAAGTCTGCCTCTATCAGTGATCCACACCAAGTTTTGTCGGGACAGCTTCTCAAGCACAAGTCAGGTTGCTGGTCGCGGTACTAGCCGTCAATCAGCAACGGTCGATACAAAAGAATACCCTAATATCGGAAACGTGCAACAACACACGTTGCGTTTGTTTCCGAGGTTTTCTAACAATCGCCGGTAATCTGATTCCGGTAATGTTACAAAAACGAATTACCAAAATCTTTCCGGTGATGATGGTGACTCCCAAACTCCGGTCTCCAACAGCAAGGAATGGATTCCGGCAGCAACTCCGATGATCTTCGGCCGACGGCAACAAGCAACAAAGAAGGTCCAGCAACTATCAGCCAACCACCACATGAAACTCCGGTAGCACAGGAGGTTTCCGACGACCGAAAAAGCAAGAAGAAGAACCGGAACAGGGTCTTCTTCCTCGAGATCGGGCTGAAACAAGGGTAGGGAGGTGACGACAAGGGAAGATGCAGCAACAGGATTCTCACACTTCAAAACCGCCAGCAACCTCCTCCTTTAAAAGCTAAACCTCGAGATCACCGGATCCCTTGCCTTTCTTGCTCGCTGGCAGATTAGGGAAGGAGATCAAATCTCCTTCCTTTTCTTGCACGAGCAATAGCAATCAAAGGACTTGTTTCCTTCTTCGTGTGCGTGACGGCTGGAGGAGAAGATTTGCTTCCTTCTTTGCACGAGTCCGGGGGCAAGGGATCTCCTTTTTCTTGCAGTCGGCGTGGGCTGAGGAGGCACGTTCTCGCACTTGAGGAAGACGCACAACGTTTTCCTGAACCGGGGAAAACCAGTTTAGGGTTTTCCCTAAACCGGGTTCAAGCCCAGTTCGGCTTGAACCGGCTTCAAGTCCGGTTCAGCATGGTTCATAACCAAAACCTCCTAATTTTGTAACCAAACGAATTCCGATTTACCCAAACAAGTTTCGTTTGTTTCGTCTTCTCAAGACGAAGCCCGTCATGCCTTCCATTTTGCCAAACTGCCTTCCAACACGAGCCAAACCAAGTTAGTTCAATCTTTGGTTCAAAATTGATTTGTCTGATTCGATAACCAGACCATTTCCGATTTTGTTTATTCCATCTTCATAAGACGAAACCCATCATTTTGTCTTTGTATGGTCTAACCGGATTTCTCTTGTTCTAAGAATCCAATTCTGAAACTCGTTTTAAGTCCTTCCAAAAAACTTGTAATGCGTGTGACCCAATAGGTTTCCGGTTATGTTGGTCGTCCGTAATTAATCCTTAATTTCGGATCGATCATGAGTGGCACCTAATAATACATCATGATCACCAATTGAACGAAAAATCAACAACTGATTTCAGAACAATTTCTAAACTCTTCAGCAGCTATAATGAAACGTGTCTCGTTCCTTTCACCGTCTTATACCCAGTTGGTTTAGGACATAGTCTGTGTGTGTCAGTCCCCGCTAAGCTGACTATGTCACATCTAGCCTAAGCTTGCTTCCTTGTTTTATGGATTCGAGTTACTCGTACACGTGTCCAAGAATACCATGTTCTTGATATGCGATGCTTTGGCCAAATATTTTTAGTAACAATCCAAACAAGCGGTCGTAGGGTATACGTCTCTTTTATAAAGAGAGGCGAATCCTCTGTGAGCTATTCAAACACCTTCGGGCACTTCAACTTATACCCAATCATCTTGGGTCCACACCTCCTCAGAGATACTTGCTTAAGATGTTAAAGTATAAGCTTTGCGACCAAGGCGACTTGAATACCGCAAGTCTAAGGAAACTCACACTTAAACTGCACTGAGATCTTCATTGACATACAGAAAGAACCATATGAAGTCTCACGACAGGTCACTCCAATGAACTAATTACCTTTAACTGGCATCCACGTTTAACTCTCAACATCCAATATCTCTAGCTAGTGAGAACGACTGTCTGGTAAACCAAGGAGTATAAACGTACTAGTCTCAACAAAATCGATGACGTCCGTATTTATCATTCATCGACTAGGGATAGTTTCAATACTTTCATAATTACACATGTAGTGAAACTCACAAGTTGTGATCCAATCACAAATTCTCTCATGCTATGAAATATATTGTGGGTATTCAGTGAACAAGTTTAAGATTCAATCAAATATATAAAATATGCACTTAAACGGTAAATTTTTATTTAATCAATAAATAGTACAATCATAAGGCGATTGCCTTAGGACACCTCCCAAATATAACACTTGCACTGACACACCATAATAAAATGATATAGTCAAGAGAAAAAATTATCACCTACTTGAGATTGCTAGAGCCCCTTCACTATGTATATTCCTAAATATCTTTAAGGTGAAACTATCTTAATTGCCTCATATCATATAAATCATATGCCTTCAAAAAATTTCAAATTCAAAACTCATATACCCATTCTCCTTCAAACTTATCAATTATTCCATTCTTTCTCCTCTATTCCCCTTAAAACCTTTAGTTGTACAACATTTGTTCATGTTCATTCCCAAAATCATTCAAAACTTAATCCAAAATCAACCAAGTGTATTTCCATTGGGTATTCTCCCACATAGAGGGATTATATGGATGTCACCTTTCGTGAATCTAAACCATTTTTCCTAAGCTCTACCTTCAGGGAGAGATTCAAAAGAAAGATGAGTCTTGGAATCAACTTAGTCCTTGACCATTAACCTTATCACCACCCTCCTTACCCAATGTAGATGAGCCTATAATGCCACAATTAGAACAACAACAATTAAGTCTTTATCTCACAAATGGAGACAGCTATATAGATCCTCATATGACTTTGAGTTCAATCTCCTACTATATCTTCATCTATATTTAAATGAATCTTATCATATTTTATCGTTGCTAACTAAGTCTCTTTTGGTCTCCCTCTTCCTCGATTAATGTATGTATTTATTATGTTATCACATTGCCTAACTAGAGTATTTATTAGATGTCTATATCATCTTAAGCAGATCTTTTGAAGTTTTCCCTCAATAAGCGCATCCTCGACTCTCTAATATTATCATTTCTTACTTTTCATCCTCGTATGCGTATATCTGTATATCCACTTTAAAATCTTCATCTCTACAACTCTCATCTTCTACTTATATGCTGGATTTATAACCAAATTTCAATAATGAGTATAAAGGAGATGTACAAAATTGTACAAACTATAAGAGTATTAAACTAATGAGTCATACTATGAAATTTTAAGGAGTAATAGAAAAAAGACTAAGGAAAAAGACTACGGTGATCGAAAATCAATTTGAATTTATCTGAAAAGTCAACAATAAAAGTTATACATCTTCTCAGACAACTAATTGAAAAGTATCGAAAATAGAATCAAGATTTGCATATGGTATTCGTCGACCAAAAAAAACTTATGATAGAGTCCCAAAAGAAGTTATATGGAGAATTTTTGAAAAGCAAGGTGGTAGCATAACGTATATTGAACTAATTAAGGATATGTATGAGACAATAGTGAAGACTTCGGGCAAATTAACCGAAGTCTATCAAGGATTAGCGCTAAGCCCCTATCTTTTTACACTAATCATGGACGAACTCACTAAACACATCCAAGATACGATATCGTAGTGCATATTATTTGCAGATGATATTGTTGGTAGATGAAACATGTGAAGGAATAAATTCTAAACTTGAATCTTAGCGGGAAATGCTAGAAGTGAAAGGTTTAGGTTTAATAGAGTAAAGATAAAATATATAAAATTTAAATTTAGTAATATTATATGTAATGAAACAATTGTTAAGATAGAAGATAACGAGTTGTCTGTAACTGAGTGTTTGAAGTACTTAGGATCATTTTTGCAAAAGGATGGAGGAATTGAGAGATGTCTAACATAGAATACAAACGGAATAGTTACAATGGAAGAGAGCGTCAAGTGTTCTATGCGATAGTAAAGTACATCTAAAATTTAAAGAAAAGTTTTACAAAATAACAATTAGACTTGCTATGTTATATGACTTTAATGCTGGACTATGACTCAAGCACATGAACAGAAGATAAAAGTTACAGAGATAAGGATGTTATGGTGTATGTGTAGACATACAAAAATGGACGGGACAAGAAATGAAAATATTAAAAAAGCAAGCCGTTGTTGCATCTATTAAAGAAAAATTCTGAGAGACACGTTTAAAATGGTACGGATATATACTTAGACGACCAATAAATGCTCCAGTTAGACGATGTGAAACTATGACAAATGTACACATCAAACGAGTAAAAGAAAGATCAAAAAAGATTTGGTTAGTAATAATAAAAAAAGATAAAATTTATTAAATATAAATGATGATATAATAGAAGATAGAACCCAATGACATAGAAGAATCCATATAGTCGACCTCACCTAGTGGGATAATATTTGATTGTTATTGTTGTATTCAGTTCCATATAATACAACATGTCTAACCGTGATTTTATACAACTCCATTAAGCTTTAGAGGCACCTTACGTTCACAAAGACCACTATCACACTCCTTTATTTCAACCATCCTATTTGTATCCTATGTAAAACGTCTCTATCAACCCTTCTATCCTTTTGCACAAAGGATCATATATACTTAAATTTCTCAGGATAGTAATTCGTCATCTCCTATCTTACTAATTGTCTTGTTATATCTACTACTACTAAACTTAAATTTCATGTAGTCTCTCTTTACTCAATCTAAAATCTTTTACTTCTAGTATTTCAATCAAGATTCAAACTTAGTATTTACTCATTCATATATATCATCAACCAAAACGATGTTATCTACAGACAACATATATCAAAGTAATGTATCTTGGATGTATACAATAAGTTCATCCATGACTAGTATAAAAAGATATACACTTAGAGCAAATACTTGATGCAATCCCTATCATATAGGAAATGGTTTGTTTATTCGCTTATAGTCTTTTACTTTTTTCATTATATCCTCTATATATCCTTAATTGTTTCAATATATGCTACGCTAACGCTTTTCTTTTCTAAAATTCTCTACATAATTTTCCATAAGACTCTGTCATAATTTTTTTTTAGATCAATAAATATCATGTGTAAGTCTTGTTTTTTTCGATATTTTTTAATTAATTGTCTGAAAAGATGCATACCTTTTATTGTCAACCTTTTAGGCGTAAATCCATATTGATTTTTGGTCATCTTGGTCTTAATCTTCTCTGTCACTCTTATTTAAAATTTCATGATATGGTTTATTAGTTTAATGTGTTTATAATTCATACAATTTTGTGTCCTTTGTTTTTATACATAGGAATAAAATAACTATCCTCCACTGACAACATTTTCTTCGTTTTCAATGCCATGTTGAATAACTTCATAAGTCATTCAATATCCTACTTCCCTAAGTAATTTCATACCTCTATTGGAATATTATCCAGTCCAATCATTTTTTAATTTACATCTCATTTAACACATTCTACTTCTAAAATTTATATTCTCGGATAAAAATTTAAAGTTATATACTTCTCTGATCTACTTAATTTCGTAAGCTAAGTTGCATCTAAACCTTCATTAAAAAGTGATGAAAATACATATTTAATCGCTCCTTTATTTCCTCATCCTTCATTAGTACCCTTCTGGACTCATCAATATATCTTATTTGAGTAAAATCGTTTATTTTCCTCTCTTTCGCTTTAACTATTTTATAAATATCTCTTTCCTCTTCTTTTGCATCAAGCTGTCAATACAAACATTCAAAAGCTTCATTCTTAACTTCATTCACTAATTTATTAGTCTTTTTCTTGATGACTGCATATTTTTTTAAATTTTTCTTCGTTCTTATAAGTGTATAGTTAGTATGATGTTCTTTTTCCATCACTTTCTTTGTACTCTCATTCCACCATCAAAATTCTTTATTTAATGATGTTTATCCTCTTGACTCACCGACTACACTCTTGGTGATCGTTTTCAAATTTAATGTCATTTTATCCAATGTCATATTCGAATCATCATATATTTCACTTAATATTTATGCACATAGCTTCTCTTTTAAGATGTTTTACTTCCCATCCTTTAATCTCCACCATTTGATCTTAAGAATCATGCAAGTTTTCCTTTTACTGATACAATGCTTGAAGTGTGTATTTAACACCTATGTTGGGTGGTTAAATTTTTAACGACTTTGCAATCTTTATAAAAAATTTTACCTTCTTCCTGACCATAAGAAAGTATAATTGTAACTTATTGTTCCCACTTTTGAACTAACTAGATATTCTTCTTTCTTCTTGAAAAACATATTAGTTATTATAAGTTTATATGTTATCACGAATCCAATATAGCATTTTCTTCATTTCTTGTTTTATAGCCCTCATACACCTTATTATATTCCTCATTTCTAACATTTACATGCTCATTTAAATCTCTTCCTATTGAAATTATCTCGTTTGTTAGAACTTTTTATATTACCGCATCTAGATCTTCTAGAAATATGTGTTTGGTGACTTTATCTAGTCCTATCTCACTTTCTAACTACTCATCCCTTAAAAAACTATCTACAATAATATCTATTTTATTTTTCATTTTACTCTTTCTTATATATCATAACTTAAAATATGAGTTCTTTAACATCTTTATTTTCTTCCCTATGTATTTTATCTCTTATAAACACAAAATATTAATTCTTCTCATAATTATCATATCTAGTACCTTTGTTTTTTTACTAGTTAGCATTCATACGTTTCATGTTTCAAATTTAAGAGAATTCTCTATAGTCCTATAATATTTATTCTTATCCAGCCTATAGTGTGATAATTCTTGCATAGTTAACACTACACCTAAGTTCTCAAAGAGATGTAATGGTCCCTGTCAAAATATTGCAGTCGGATCCTACAACACATTCCTTCTAAGGAAAGACCTAGCATTAGCGCAATAACTTAATGAATCCATACATACATTTATTTAAGTTTTACGCTGACTGACAATCTAATACAATCCTCCTTCTCTATTCGGGCTTGAGACTAGTAATGATGGAGTTTATTTGCCATGGGCAAAGATATAATGCTACAATTAGAACAAAGAAAAATATTATATACAAAGGAGATAATCCTTAAGTCCCTTAGTTGCTTGCTGCTTATTCATGTAAAAATCATTCTCATGATATGACAAGCCTAATGCAAAACATCGTTCGAGTGGTAGAAGGGTCATTTTTATTATACATGTGGATGATATAATTATTATTAGTGATGATCACACACCGTTAGAATCTATCTAGTTGGTGCAATTGAATTAAAAGATTTGGGTGGTCTTAAATACTTCCTAAGCATGGAAGTGGCTAGGAATAGTGTAGGAATTCTTGTTTCTCAAAGAAAATATATACATTAAGAGAGACATATGTAGTATTGTAAATGACAGTAAGCGGTAAGTAGTAAGCAGTAGACGGTAGACGATAAATGGTAGGAAGTGGTGGGGTGGTCAGTAATCGCTTACCGCCTTGACGGTTGAATTTTTTTATTATTTCTACAAGGAATAAAATCTCAAGCCATTTCATCCAATACTAGCGAAAATTTTCATTCTGCCCACTAACCGAAATCGGCATAATCAAGCCTCTAATGTCGGCGCACCCCCGAGGCCTCGCCAAGCTCTCACAACTCGTCCGGAGGGATCCCCGCTGTCGTGCAATGCATCCTAAGGCGTCGCCAGGCTTTCGTGACGCCTCCAACGTTGGGCATCTGCGGGGATGTGATCACGCAGAAGAACAACAAACTTAGGTTAATTAAATTAATATTTTCAATCAATTCCCAGCTAGTATGATTGAAATAATTTAAATAAGCTTAATTAAAGCCTAATAAAATTATCCCATTATATATATATATTAAAAAATAGTTACTATATTTTATATTTAAAAAATATCGAAACTATATTAGCACAACACGATACAATACCAAAACGGTATTGTTCCAATCTGAAACCGAAACCTCGATACGGGTTGAGATTTTAAATCTTGATTTTTTATACATAATGTTACAAATAGCCATCATTTTTTTCGATGTTTATGCATAAATAAGCTATGCATAATACAATATAATTTATATAAGA
>NW_027432657.1:0-1373 GCF_044706935.1 Curcuma longa
CTCTGTGGCAAGGTCCGACCACCTCATAATACCCATAACAATCATTATATGACTAGTATCTGTATAAGTAGCCATGACTGCCTTTTATTTATTCTCTTGTTCTTTGTTTCCATTAATCTGATGTGTTATTCACTTTTTAATGTGTCCTTTCTTATTGTTTTTTCTGTTCTTAATTTTCCACAATTTCCTCGTGGTTACTTGGCACGGTCTTCCTTGTTCGATCTTTTGCTCTCTTATCGATAAGTTCGGCAAGATATGAACTAACTATGCTCAAGAATTACAACAATTAGTCTTCATTTTCATTTCTGTTTGGTATATGCTAGAAGGACGGACATCTGAATGTAGAACTACACAAGGGATTATTTGAAGAACTTAGAAGCTCAAATCGATGAACTAGAGGAGATGAATAGCAAACCGGAAGCACAATTTTCTTCGGAGGAACTTGAAGACATTATAGATTCAGAAATGCAGCCGCAAATCGAAATCGCTAAATGTGGAGACTTCACAACTGAAACACAACTGATTGATGTCAGTTTGATGATCAAGGTAGAGTCTGAAAAACACTACAATTACTTCTGTGTTCTTGAAAGCCTCACAGGAAAGAAAGAAAGAAACATAAGTCCTCAACTAGCTTCTACAATATCTAATTTCAATTCAAGCATGGCAAGGTCTCTCGAGATGGGACTTCGAAAAATGATAAGGGGAGTAAAAGGTGTAGGGAGCAGCGGAAAACAGGATCCCTCCAGAAGATCCATGCGAAAAACATACTCGTTTGATGATTCTACCTACTAGAATCGAGTTTACCTTTGATGCGAGCCCTTCGCAATCCCGACAGCAACTCTTGCCTTCAAAGGTTCACGGATCTCAGCACGATCAGTGTGTTCGCGCCTCCACGGTATCCACACGAACACTGATATGGAGAAGAACCCAACTGTGGTGCTAGCCACAAAGGAGGATTCGGCCAAGAGAAGAAGAAGAGAAGAAGAGGGAGAGCAAGAGCATCCAACAACCCCTTCATCAAGAGCCTCTCACCCCTTTTTATATCCCACCATGAGATATGAAGGATGAAGGGTTTTCTTGTCTTTTAGTGATCCACGAAATTAATACTTTATTAATTCCCATGCATCTCATGCATGAAGATCTTTCTCCTCTTTTAATGAAGATCATGCATCTCTCATGATAATCTTTCTCTTCTTTTAAGGAAGATCATGCAACCTTTTAATGATCATGCATCTCATGCATGATGATATTCTGATGAATTTGAATTTGACTTGTGTGACTTGAGTCTGACTCGAGTCTCACACAATCTGAGTTGACTTGAGTCCAACTCGAGTCCAACTCAATCCGAATTGACACTAAGGGCTAATTTCAAC
>NW_027432658.1:0-2512 GCF_044706935.1 Curcuma longa
CCCTAGATTGGTATGTCACGATTAGGGCTGCAAATTGATTTAATTTTATCGAAAACCCATGATGAATTCAAGCAAATGAAGTATAGGGGTCTCGAGTCGTATTTTTCCAAGGACTAATAGCAAATTGTTTAAATTGAGCTTATCGTGTCGTTCTTTTTGGGTTTTCTATGAAAATGGAGTTTTGGGGTTTAAAAATGAAATGTAACTCAAAATTAGCAAGTATATGAAAAATGCAAGTCACTAACCTAAAAATGAAACTATTGAACCGAGCTAAACCTAATGCAAGCTACATGTAAGTTGATCATATGAAATCTAAATTCAAGTAGAGTTGAATCAAACAATCAAAAACCGAGCTATTGAAACCCTAAATGCTTAAATCAAAATTTAAACCTAGCAAACCTATCAAATGGCATGAAATTGGCACGAAACAGTAGATTGTTGGCACGGAACAGTGATTGCACGAACAAAACAGAAATCCTAAGTATCAGAAACTATCAAACAGAATTTAAGCTAAAGAACATTGAATTAAACTAAAAAAATTGATTAACAATAGGAATCAACAACATGAACTGATTAACAGAGTTTGAAAATAAAGTTCAGAAACAAAGAAAATTCAGAAATGTCGAAAGAACAGAAATCAGAAACATCCAGCCTTCCCTTTCCCATTGTTTCTTCTCAACTTGGTTGTCAATCAAGTTGTTGAATCCACAAATGTGGCTTCAATGGTCCTTTGGAGGCTTTTACTTGGTCGTTGTGTTGTTTGCTCGCATGCCCGAACCATGAACAGTCGAAGAAACCCTCATCCGGCGTGAACAGAGCTCGGCACGGGCACGTTTAGCTGGCAAAAACTGGATTTCGTTGCTTCTCCTTGCTCCGATGATGTTCCTGTTGATACAAGAGTGCTCCAAGATCCTAGGAGAACCCCTCCACGAATCGCGGCCTCGTATTTTGCAGCAACTCGCCGGAAACAGCAGTAACAGAGCTTTGCCGCGCCGGAGAAACCCTCACCGTCGCTAGCTTTCCAGCTGTCGAATTTCACCCAATCGGCCGGCGTTGGACTCCTCAAGGACCAAGGATTGCAATGGTTTCAGTTTGGGTGGATGGGGCTGGCCTGGTTGGTACGTCGGTGAGCATGGGAAGGTCGCGGGAGAAGAAGGTGAACAGTGGCTTCATCCGGAAAACTATAGCTTTTATACCTTTGATTAACCCATTAATCTGGACCGTCCGTTCTTGATCCACCGGGGGAGGCTTGATCTGAGATTTAAGGGAAGCCTAGGGTTTGGAAAATTTGGTGGATCTTGATCAGGCTTGAGTTAGGTCATGTCCTCCATGTGGCTTGATCAATTAGGATGAATTTGACTCGGTTTGATCGCGATTGAGCTCGATCTTGGTCCAATTCGAGCCCTACAATTAATTAACATCAATTAATCCAAAATTCATCATTAAATCATGAAAATTATAATCAAGCCTTAGATTATGCAATATATCACAAACATGATCAAATCGAATCATTTAATAATTTATTTTCATGCAAAAACCCAAAAATGAATCGATTAAAAATGCATAAACCCTAGTTTGTCATTCGGTCCCTGAGCTACACTCGGCTCTTGAGAGAGAGGTCGGTCATCATACCAGAGCTGAGCCTAATCGCCCAGTCGGGTGACTGAACGAGAGACCAGGGAATGTGAAATTTTCGCCGGATCTAGGCGTCGGGTTGAAGTCACTAGGTCGGGATGCAAGTCAGGGCATGAGATCAAGTCATCCTTCTGTCCGTCGTGCCATATACAAAGACCGGTCTTTGACTCTGTGGGCCGGGTCCGACCACCTCATAATACCCATAACAATCATTATATGACTTCATATTTGTATAAGTAGCCATGACTGCCTTTTATTTATTCTCTTGTTCTTTGTTTCCCCATTAATCTGATGTGTTATTCACTTTTAATGTGTCCTTTCTTATTGTTTTTATCTTCTCTAATTTTCCACAATTTGTGCCCTTGATCATTCTCTTGGTCTTCCTTGTTCGATCTTTTGTTTCTCTTTATCGATCAAGTTCGGCAAGATATGAACTAACTATGCTCAAGAATTACAACAATTAGTCTTCATTTTCATTTCTGTTTGGTATATGCTAGAAGGACAGGACATCAATGTAGAACTACACAAGGGATTATTTGAAGAACTTAGAAGCTCAAATCGATGAACTAGAGGAGATGAATAGCAAACCGGAAGCACAATTTTCTTCGGAGGAACTTGAAGACATTATAGATTCAGAATGCAGCCGCAAATCGAAATCGCTAGAATGTCGAGTTTCACAACTGAAACACAACTGATTGATGTCAGTTTGATGATCAAGGTAGAGTCTGAAACACTACAATTACTTCTGTGTTCTTGAAAGCCTCACAGGAAAGAAAGAAAGAAACATAAGTCCTCAACTAGCTTCTACAATATCTAATTTCAATTCAAGCATGGCAAGGTCTCTCAAGATGAGACTTCGAAAAATGATAAGGGGAGT
>NW_027432659.1:0-3910 GCF_044706935.1 Curcuma longa
CGCGTAAAACATTTAAAATAATAAATAATATAGTTTAGAGGACGTTTGGTTGGAGGTTATCATTGATAACCTTGGTTATTTGTCCAAAATTATCAATTATAACCTTATTTGGTTCAGGTTATGATCGATTCCCAAGTAATATAATATTACAGTCACATCAGCAAACGAGTTAAAATCCGGGGATGTGATTACTTTGTCAGCCAAAGGTTTTCTATGATTCCTGAGGTTAACAAAATTTTTTTCCATGATTACCTTTTGATTTTAAAATTCAATTAATTGAAATGTATTATGAAATCTAATTGAAACCGAGGTAATTAATTTAATAAATTTTAATTTAAAATTTTATAAAATTAAAAAAGATAATTTATTTTAAATTTTTTAAAAATAAACTTAAATAATTATATTTATTAATTTAATAAATTATTTTATTAAAACAATTATGTTAATGAATTATATTATTAAAAAATATACAAATTTATGTTAAATTTTAAAAAATAAAATTAATGAATTATATTTATTAATTTATGAAATTATATTAATTTAATGAATTATTTTATTAAAATAATTATTTTAATAAATTATTTTATTAATTTAAATTTATTTTTAATTTTAAAAAATTATAAATAAATTACATTTATTTCTTATATATTATCAATTTATTATCATTATTAATATTATTAATATTAATATTATTAATATTAATTTAATTTAATTTATTTTTATTTAAATCAATGGTAAAATAGTAAATATTAAATTGGTTATATTTTATTCTCTCCAAATAAATAAGTTGAACCAAACAACATTAGGTTATATTTTATATCTCATAACCTTAATGATTATGTGATTACCTGATAATCATATAACCAAGGTTATATAAGATAACTTGAACCAAACGTACCATTAAAGAATTCCATATTTCCGAGATTAATTAAATAAAGCCTAATTGAATTTTTTAAAAAATAAATAAATTGTGTCAGCTTAGACTATAACCATCAATTTGGATTGGGTCCGCTGTATTGGCTCACCTCGCCAAGCAATTTAGGTAGATTAGGTTGAAATTTTATCAATTCATTTTAAAATGAGTTCAAATGGATTGACACTACTAGAAAAATGTTAATAGATAACGCCCCAAAGACAACGATTTTTAGCGAAAGCGTTGTGGTTTTTCAATTTACAACGTTTTTAGTCAAAACCGTTGTCTTTGAAACTAAAAGACAACGTTTGTTCAGAAAGCGTTGTCTATTAGTATTGATTTTGGGTCAACCACAACACTTTTAAAAAATCGTTGTCGAAAATGTTGTCTTTTAGCAGGTTTTTTTGCCAAAGATAACACTTTTAAAAAGTATTGCCGTTGACCGTTGTCGTTGAGGGTTTAGAAGGTTTATATTAAATTTTTTATCGGATGAGTCCACGATTTCCTTCGTACGCCTCCTCTTCTCTTCTCCCGCCGCTCGCGTTTCTCCTATGGGCGAGCCATTTCCTTCGTCCATCGTGACCTAGCGTTTCTCCTATGGGCGAGCCTTCCTCCTCCCGGTTGCGGTGGCTGGCTCCCTCCTCCTCCCCCTACTCCTCCTCCTTTCCACCTCCCTCCTCTTCCTCTCCGCCTACGCTCGATTTCCCCTTCCTTGCTCGACCTCCTCTCTCGCCTCTCCCCGCTCCTCCGGCGACCCCCTTCGCCCGCCTTCCTCGATCTCCACCGTGCCCTTCTCGCTGACCTCCGCGCCATCGCCTAGGCTCGCGACCTGTGTGGATTGACTTGCGGCGGATTTGGGTTGACTCGCAGGTTGAGAAAGTTTATTTATTTAATTTAAAATTTAAAATTAAAATAAAAAACTCAATGAATTAGTGGACTTTCCATTTAAATTATAATTCAAGTTTAACAATTTCAATTTTATCAATTTAAGCAGTTATTTAAATTTAAAATTTTTAATATTTTTTTATTTTTTGATAGACTCGTGGATTGATCCGCCTAACTCACAAATCCACCTTGGATTGGATTAGATTGGAGATTTTCTAACTCGCCAAATTGGTAGGTTGGCTCGCCTAGCCCCACCATATGATGAGTTTTTAATGGATTGATATGTCTAGGTGCCTCGTTTAATAGCTCTAGCTCAAATGAGCATGACTCAAACCCAATCAATAGTGATGTAATCGAATCAAGCTAAGTTAAGTTGAATATTAAAAAACCCAAGCTTAGCTCGATTTATTTTTTTTAAGTTTGAGTTCATTTTAAATTTTAATTCTTAAGTTTGAGTTCAACTTGTAATAAAATTAAATAGTTCACAGATGACTCGACCTTGATTTAAAAATAATTCATTTAAAAAATAAATGGACTTAATTTGAATTTATTCAAAAATAACTAGTTTAAAATTTAATTCTCATTTAACTTTTTAATATATAATATTTATAATTCATATTATATATATATATACATATTACACTAACATTTTCATAATTTTAGTCATTCTGTCAAGAAATGATTAATTATTGTCAAAATAAAAAATTAATTATTATCATTATGTCAAGAAATAAATAAATTAAATAAATAAATATTTGTTTCACAAAACCATCTTTTGATAAAAAAAATAAAATTTGTCCAGGATTGATTTTATGATCATATATAAATAAGTAAATTAAAAAATTATAATTGACCATTAAGAAAGATAAAAGATTTGATTCATATCCATTTTGATAAATTTGTCTGTATTAACTAACTTAGTTATGACAGAAGAATAAAAAAACTGTCATATGTTCAAATGATCATCAGTTGCTTTTTTTTTTTTTTTTTGCCATGTTTCCCGGTAAACATCTCAGGAATTGCGCTCAACTGGCCGGCGCTGGCGGCGGAGGTGCGGCGGCGCGGGGCTGTCGCTGAGCAGGCCCGTCGACTTCGGCAGATGCCACCGCTCCCCGCTCCACCTCCTCCTCCGTTTCCGCTGTCACGTACGGTGGACGTCGAGGAGAAAGTCGACGGCGACGCAGGGGAGCAGCGACGCGCGGCGGCGGCGGCGGCGGCGGCGGCGGCGGCCAAGGCAGTGAAGCGCTGGAGCCTCTCGGACAACGACGGCAGCTGCGGGCCCATGTGCTCTCGAATGCACCGGCCGCAGAGAGAGCGAACGCCGTTGTTGTCGTAGGTGCCGCATGAGGAGTCGCTGCATCTCTTCGCCGATCTCTTCGCCGTCGTCGTCGCCATGGACTCTGGTTAAGAAATTGATCGATCGATAGTGCGCCCACAAATTTATATATATAGGGGGAAATAAAGAGAGTATTCACAAATATATATATATATATCTAAAAATCAGGATATTCAGTTAAAGATTTGCGGGATAATCCGTTAAAGATTTTCGGGTATTTATTGCGTATCTAATATTTTGCCTATTTTGTTGCACATCCAATCTAATAACTTAACCGAGCAAAATAGGTTACGTAACAATCTGATTTAATTTTTTTCACATCTAATCTGATCTTTTGCCTTTTTATATAGAGGGGAAAAAATAGTTTAGTGGTAAATTGTCCCGCATAAAGTATTTAGAAGAATAAATAATATATTTTAAAAAATTGTAAGCGAAAATTGTCTACTTTGGAGATTAATTAAATACAGCCTAATTGAATTAAAAAAAAACAAATTGTGAGCTCAGATAAGTATGACTCAGACTCAATCAGTAGGAGTGTAATCAAACATAGAAGCTTGAACTTGAGCTCGTTTTCTCTAAATTGGAGTTAGATTTGAATTTTGAATTTGACTTGTAATGAAATTAAATAATTCATGAGTAACTTGAACTCGATTCAAAAATGATTCATCTAAATATTAAACGAATTTAGTTCAAATTCGATTTGTAAAATAGCTCGTTTAAAAATTAAACGAGTTTAATTTGAATTTGATTCATATATATATATATATATATATATA
>NW_027432660.1:0-1484 GCF_044706935.1 Curcuma longa
TACCAATATTGTTGGTGCAAGAGTGAATGGACTTAAAATTTAAAATCTTTTTGATGTATGAAAAGGGGGAGAAGGGACCTTAAGTTAATAATATAGAATTCTCCCAGATAATTAAACCCTGACCGATATTAACTTAAGAAATTGTCAAACATCAAAAAGGGGGAGATTGTTGGTGCAAGATGCACTAAGATCTTGCCTAGTGTTTCGATGTTTGACAATACACCTAGGTCTGGTCAGTTTGACCAAGGGTTGATCCAAACAGGACTTGATGTTTGGATGTGTGGAAGTGAGTGAGAAAGATCTAGTCGGTTAGACTAGACAATGGAAGTCCTGGTGAGTGAAGCTGGGCAAGGGAAAGTCCTAGTTGTAGGCTAGGCAAAGGGAAGTCCTGGTTTGGAGGATCAGGCAGAAGTCTTGGCAGAGTCAACGTGCACCAGGCAAAGATCTGGACTTGGTCAGGAGGACCAAGTTGCGGATGGCTGGACTTGGTCAGGAGGATCAAGTTGCAGTGGAGGACTGGACTGATCAGGAGGATCAGTTGCGGTCAAGTAGAAGAGTGGACTGATCAGGAGGATCAGTTGCATTCCAAGTCCTGGGGGGCAACGACAGAGCCGAGCAAAAGTCCAACAAGTCTGGGTGATTTGGTTGGCACGAATTCTCCAGAATGGAGTGGGTTAGACTAACCCAGGATTTCGGGAGAAATCCGAAGTTAGATCCACAAGGTAAAACTAGTTTGGCTTGGTTGTATTCATGCTTGTTTTGCAGGAATTATAATGCAGGGTCAACTTCAAACAGCCATAACTTTTGACTCGGGTCTCAGAACGAGGCAAACTCAGATGCGTTGGAAAGCCCTTTCAGAGATCTACAAAATTGGTGTTTTGAGTTTTTTCGGATTCCGGCTGGAGTCGACTCAGAATGGCACTTGAGTCGACTCAGGCAGCTGATAACGACAAAGAAGCAAGTTTTATCCACCACATAGGCTGGAGTCGACTCAGGGCTTGCTGGAGTCGACTCAGGAGGTCTATATAAGGCTGTGAACGTGCAGAAGCAACCCAATTCAAGCCAGAAACCTCCCAACTCATTCTGTGGTGCTGTGAAACGCAAAAGAGGCCAGTTCTTGCAGCCGGGGAAGATCCAGAAAGGGTGCACGACGCTCAGGACTTCCGGATCGACTACAAGAAGTTTGCTTTTAATTTATTGTTATTACTTCCTGCTTTTCATTTATTCTGTTTTGCTTGGACTGTAAGACGGGTTGCTCCGCCTCCGAACGCCGTTCGGAAAGGAGACCACTAGTGGACGGGCGCCTCCCGAATTAGGCCTTGGACGTACTAACCCTGGGGGGTTAGGAACCAAGTAAATCCCGCGTGTCCTCTTTATTGTTGTCTAATTCCGCTGCTTAGTATTTCTTTTAGTTAATCGAACGATTTCCGAGAAAAAGCGAAACGCGCTATTCACCCCCCCTCTAGCGCGTACACGATCCTACA
>NW_027432661.1:0-50933 GCF_044706935.1 Curcuma longa
AAATCTCCTTTCCTTTCCCTATGATTAGGCTTCTTGTCGGCTGATCTGAATCTCTGCCGTCTGCCTTGGTTGGACTTCCCCTATCTGATCTGCCCAATAAGAAAGATAAATTCCGATGAGTCACCTCTTTTATCTATCACTGCCTTGTCGCTTCGCACCTTACCTCGCTTTCCTTGGGGGAAGGGGTGATTGGGAGCTGCTTCTGCCCTCCATACCTGTGCCTGGGATGAAGACCTCTGACGTCTAGGCCAATTGAATCCCACTAAAGGTCTTCCACGCCCGGGGTGAATGGTGATTCGACTGAGCTGAACTCAACGAAGCCCCTAAGGTCGCCACCCATTTGAACTGGTTTTGCTGCTATGTCGGACTAGAAAGATTTATTTTTTCACTGAATCTCCCAGCATCACTACAGGAACAGCTATAAGAGTTGAATGGCTCATTGCATTGAACCGACGAGTCTGACCTTCGCACCGAAACCCAACTATTCTCTTATATAAGACAACTGATCCGAGTATTAGACGAGTCTTTCCTTTCCTTTCAAAGTTCACCCCTACCTTGCTTTAGTGGGGAGGTCTTCTAGGAATGGTAGTGAGATCCCTTCCCGACCTTTAGTGGGACTGGCCTAGATAGCTGCTCTACGCAGCACTAAAGCAGAACTGAGCCGTGTGCAAAACATTTCTTCGTAGGGTCCTTAGTCCTCGCGAACGTAGGTTCTATTATCATAGGGTCCCTGCGAAGCCGAGACACTGCCTCACCGCCCTTGAGCAAGCCCACCGGACAAGCCTACCGGACAAGTGACTAAGTGACTAAGAGAAGCTCTACGCTAAAGAGAGTAGACTAGTGCAGAACTCCACCGTCTGCTAAACTTCGGAGCCTGAACCAGTGAAAGGATGAATTGTGAAAAACGAGTTCGTAAAACGTAGTGGAACGAGCCCACCTAAGAATCTTGTGAAGCGTAGCGTGGCTGGCGCACTTCTAACAGAGGCAAGTGCAGCTCCTGTCAATTCCCAAAGAGGTACGGAGGGCAAAGCAAAGTCGATTCTTGACGGTGCGAAGGAGAAGGTCCAGCCAGCCCAGATCCAAGATAGTCAATCCAGGATAGCGTGCCTGGCCTACCAGATCCAGGACAGCATGCCCACTTAGGGAATGATAGGAGCGTGCAAGATAAAGATAGAGGAAAGCATGGGGATTGGAGCGTGCAAGATAAAGATAGAGGAAAGCCTGCCTCTCTTGGGAATGATTGTAGTGTGAGTGAGAGTAGGGGCTTAGGGGCTCTAGTCCTAGGAGTAGAAGGATTAGGCCATCATTCATCATGCTTTATTCATGAGTTGAGTCTCCCATCATGTAAGAAGATAGATCCGAGCGAGCGAGCGAATAGCTTCAGCCTGATGAGTTTTTCTGGTGGGCTGGGGAGAGGGCAGGATAGTAGGCTCGCTACATGATAGATCAGCGTAGCTTCACTTGTCCGGTTCGATTCCTGTCGTCGCCTATTCCTCTCTCCGCCTATGAGTATAACGTGTAGAGGGCAGAGTGGGTCACTACTGATTCTTTTGCATGGGCTACCAGCGAGTAAAGGAAAAGGACAAAGAGAAAGAGATTTCACCAGCTCGCTCATGGGCCTGGCCTTCAACTACCATCCCATTCATCTCTGTCTTTGGTCTGGTCTAATGGGCCTTCAGTAGGAAGAATCTCAGGCTCTGGGAATCCTTCGACACGCCCTCAGGCTCTGGGAAGCAATAGCGGTCATCAATCAGAAACGAAAGGAAAGACATGATATAGGCACGCACTGGCACTAGGATAACTCAATAAGAGATAGGTAAGGTCTCCCTCTCACTAATCCGGTCCTATCCATCTTGGGAGGGTCTCCCTCGACAGACTCTTTATATATAGGGACGGTCCCCTCCATCACTAATAAGTAATAATATAATACACTAATAAGTAATAATATAATAAGAAATGCTGACCTAGCAAGTGGAATGAACGAGCTCCTGAAATGGAACTCGCCTACCGCCCTAATATAAAGTAAATTGGGAAATGTAGCTTTGGCCCTTGAGCTAGCTGACCTAGCAAGTGGAATGAATAAGGAGCAAACGGAATTGGGACAGCCTACTCACTGCTTAAAGAAGAACCAAGAACCGTAGCTGAATTCAGAGCTTTTCACGAGCCTCTTGCTCTTAGGTATTATGGAATGTGAGGGATGGAATTATTTATTACACCCGAGTTCAAGAATCACTCTTTTTATTCGTATAACATAGTTGGCTATAATAAGTCTTCCCTTATAAAATAGGTTTCGAATGGACTAGAATGAAAGAAAGCAGAGCTCGGAAGCAAGCATAAAGAATATGTGTGATTCTCTCTAGGGAGCTACTTGAGCAACTGAATCATTATGTTCTACATTCTTTCCGTCCCCTCTCCACGTTCGGAGACTCTTTAAAAGAGCTTTCGCGCCGGGCATGAACTTTATTATCTATCATATCAGTAGGGCCGAAGTGAGAATACTCTCTCTTAAGCCCTCTTTCCCACCCGCTAAGTAGTAGAACATCCTCCGGGAATCTATGGTTTTGATCCTGAGCTCCAAGCACTATTCCTAGTCCTAGTTGGTGTAAAAGGAAAAGGGATGCTGCATGGGAAAGGAATGAGATTAGTAGGCATGTGATTATAGGAAAGGAAAGATAGATTAGGCATGTGGATTATGAGCCCCCGAGTCGAAGAGATCAATCAGGTGATCCCACTCTATGCTCCGAGCTCTGGTCTGAAGATGGAACTTATTCTTGTGCCGAGTCAGCCGAGCCGCGCGGTTCACTTTGAAGTTTGATAAGTGCACACTTTATTATCTTTGACTCTTTTCATGAAGTTAGATCCCGATTCCGAAGCTCAGTTTGATGAGAAAGTGTGTCAAGTCTCCTGAGTTCAAGGCACTTTTATATGCAGACTTTTTTAGCTATCACCGAGTGCGGGAAATTATCTGCAAGCCTTCTTGAGTGCTGCCTTATTTAGCATTTCTCAGGTCCCACTCTTCACTTGACGGGGGGGGGTAGTTCTAATATAAATAAAGAGTTGAGCGCTTCCGAAATCTCTTTCTTTGTCCTGTAGAGTATGCCCTCAAAGAGCTCCTTTGACCCAAGCTCACTCAGAACCAAGAGGCCTAAGGGCCATGTGTTAGCTCTTCTTCTCACACTCTTCTTCGGGCGCTGGGTACTTCCATATAGATCCTCGGGTAAGGATGGCGGTGGCCCATCTCCGCTTTTGGCTCGTGGTGCAATGGGGTGTGGGGACGCGTCAGAGAGGGGCTCAGGTAGTATGACCCGCCTGGGAGTTGAGAATCTGGATCCTGCATTGCTTAAACATAAAGTTCAGTCCGGAAGAGTGGGCAGCGCTTCAGCCTTTACCATCAAATTCTCCTTCACCTTGCTCTTGTGAATCTCTTCTCTTCCTCTCCTCTTTTCGCTCTGCTCTTTTTATTTACTTGAAGTAGGTCAAAGACTAAGCAATATAAAGATCTGTATATGATCGATGGAATGAATCTACCGCCTCTTTACTTTGGTACGAAACTACCGCTAGGGATTGAATCTTGAGGGAGCACCGAGTTGGCCAGCTCTTCCTCTTACAGATACCGTCCTCATTCAATAGGTAGAGTTCGGTAGATCAGGTGACCTGGGGAGTGCCCGTCTGCAGAGCGAGTTGCTAAGTCAGACAAAGGATCTCCCCTCTCTCTTTGAAGTAGAGACTAGTAAGCAAGAGAGGTCATGTCATCATGTCAATTCATCCCAAGCCTGGCTTCCACAGTTCATTCTCTTAGCTTCCCTTTCTAGGGAAGATTCTCGGTCACCAGATTCGCATTCTTCCCTTGGATCGCGTACTAGTAATCTTTTCCATGAGATCAGAGTCTCTATCTCTGTGCCCCTGTGCCATTCATTCAATTTGCTCGGAAAGTCTCCCGGGTTCTGAGAATCATAGAGAGAGAACGTGTACTTATCTCATTACTTCTTTCTCTTTGTTCGGGTCCCTTTATCTTTTCAATCATTCAAGAGAGGGAGATCTTTCGTAGTTTTGAATAGCTATCTCTGAAAGAGGCGAAGACAACCCTCAGTCATGCGCCTACGAAGTGGCACGCTCTAACTAGTCCCGGTCTCTAGTTAATCAGGCGGAGGGCTCGCACTATCATCAATCAAGTAATCAGGCTCTGGGTCCTCGCGATCCGACAAGTAAGCATTTGTTCTAGCCCATAAAAATATAGTAAATTGTGGGCTTAATGGCATCTTCTTTACCGCTCCCGGACGTTAGGGTCTCCCCCTCTCTTGAATCTATTTCCTTTACCATCACTCTACCGCCGGCGAGCAGAAAGTGAGAGAGAGATCCCCACATCTGTAGTAAATGGAATATGGCCCCTGGGAACTTCTTTCTAGTAAATTACATGGATCAATATCACATATTGTACTGAATTGGACGTCTATACCAGCACGATAATTAGGGGGGTGGGTAATAGCTAATCATGGATCTGTGCCGAGTAGGACTCTATTCTGGTTCTCGGCTATGGAATCTCAGTCTGTCTGTCTTACCCTTCACTTGTCTTTACTGAATGAGGTGGACAGAATCAGACGAGCGAACGACAGTGACGCGGAGATCGAGAAGGTGCGGAAGGCGGACCGGCGCACTTCAGTCAAAGTATACCGAGCTAGGGTAGGGAGGCACCTTTATTAAAGGCCCGGATAAGATTGAACTAAGAAGGGTGGCCTCTGAGGTCTGAGAGTCCTGGCCTGGATCGGCTAGGGATTTTTGACAAGTGGAGCGAGTCAACCTTTTGAGTTATTGGGCTTTTCTTTAGTGCGGTAGAGGGTAGAAAACGGATCTGCGATCGAGTGTCTTGCCAACTTAGGAATCGTAGGACTTAGCATAGCAGTGACTATTGAATTATCGGAGATCCGGGAGGATGGATTTAGCAAGGAGAAGAGGCCTCTGACTGAATCAGAGCTAAGAGGAGCTAGAGAACTAACAAAGCGACCCAGATCTTTTTAGTAGCTAATGAGGAGGAGGGACACCTACTCCCTCGGGCCAGGTTCATACCACGCAAGGAGCGTCAAGCATTGGACCTCGCAGAAGTTGCTCGCCACACAGTGGGCCATGACCCATTGCACGGAGCGAAACACTATTTGCATAGGTCTTAAAGAAGGGGAAGAAGATATTATAATCCAAGCCAAGGCTAACTAAAGATAAGAAAGCCATGAAGGACAGAGCACCCTAGTGGACTCTCTACTCACTCAACAGTGACAGTGCTTAGACTGATCAGACTGAGAACATAGAAAAGAAGCTGCTCCATTATCAGACTTAGAGCATGGAAGAGAGCTTAGACAGTACAGGAATTGCTCTCTGCGTCCGCTCCTTTCAGTCGTTTCCTTGGACACTACCATCTGAGTCTGATAGAGCCCTCTTCTCTCCCACTCAGACCGCACAGTCAGTCCAAGAGCGCAATCCAACCACACGCTAGTCCAGAGTATGACAATAGAACCAACAGGATCACAATCCCTTATAAAGAGATCTTTCTCCTTCTTGTCTAAGACTGATTCCTCCCCGCCTCACTGGTCCTCCCGATCGCACTACCCAGACTGAATGGCTATCAAAGTCAATCCCAGTCTCGACTATCACTCTGCCCCGGCAATTAGTGGATCCGCAGCTCCATTCGAATGCACTAGAGTGGCTCACCATACTGACTGCTACTACTCCACCCCCCAACTATATTCTATTGGTTAAAGAAAGTGCTTCCTCTCTCTTCTTTCTATTCCACCCCATATTAATATAGTAAATTTCGGTACAAGACAGATAAAGAATGTCAAAACTCCCGGGTCTAGTCTAGAAGGAAAGAAACGAGAGAATGAATTTAAATCCATTGCTGCTTTTTTTCCAAATTGCTTGATCCAGATCTTCCTTGAACGAACTCATAGAGCGCCCTCCCTTCCCTTCCCTGCACTCTCTCTTCCGCACTATAAGTCAAAGAGTGTGAGCTCAATAGCTGATAAGAAAGAAGATCCCCTTCCAGTAGGCGGCATAGTTTAATTAAATCTCGTTACTATCTATGATTCTTCTCCACTCGGCACTTAGATTAAGCGCCGGGCCTGCTGCTTAAGCCGGAGCGGGCGCGTCATTATCATTCCTATTATTACCAGTATACTTGCGTGAATGGCCCAAATAAAGAGTTCCGCCTCGCCAAATATATATACAGGGCCTCAGACTACTTGATATTATCCGACCAGATCGCCCTATAAATATAAATTCCGCATTCCCTATAGCAGTGGCATGGAAGACCTACCTATACCTCTATTAGTGGGATTCTTATTCTTAGGCGGGGACTGGAATAGGCGTCAAAGGAAATTTATATTGATTTTAGGGATCTTTTAGGTAAATTCGGATTAGTCGTAAATAGCCCCAAAGGCTATTTACGACTAATCCGGGACTAGTAAAAAGAGATAAATAGCCCCTTTGGCCCTGCATTCATAATAGAAGTTCTAATCCGCCTGTATATAATATAAGTACCTCTGCTACCCTTACTATATTATTGGGGAGAGAAATAGCCTTTGGGGCTATTTACGACTAAGACTTATATGTAAGGAGATAAATAGCCCCTTTGGCCCTACTTACTATAATTAAGTTCTAATCCGCCTGTATATAATATAAGTACCTCTGCTATGCAGAGTAGAGAAATAGCCTTTGGGGCTATTTACGACTAAAGGAGAGAAATTGCCCCAAAGGCGTAGACTAACTGTATATAATATAAGATAAGTACCTCTGCTACGCAGAGGCATATAAATAGCCAAAGGGGCTATTTACGACTAAGCCTAAAATCAATATAAAGGAGATATTTACCTAAAATAAATATAAATTCCGAAGAAGAGATCGAATGCAACTCAGAACGAGGAATGAGAATAGAATGAGGGCGAGTTCCACGAGCACGAGCCCGACATGGAGCTTCGCGGTGCCACGAACCGAAGGGGAGAGGAATAGACTAGTGTCTAGTAGAGCTGAGTAAACAAGAATCAGTGGGGTGCGAAGTAGAGGAACAAGAAGAAGAGAATCAAAGTAGAGGAGCGTGATAGGTGCAAGGAACGCTAGGGTCGAGGGAGAAAGTAGCGATGAACGAGTTAAACGACTCCGAGCTAAGAGTTCGAGACGGATGAGCCAAGCCTAAGAGAAGAGTTCGAGACGCGGATCAGTCTCAATACGGTTCGCCAAAGCCAACCAAGCTATACTCTAAAGTCACGAAAGCGTCACTCTCAAGCTCTAAAGTCACTCAAGAAAAGACAAGCGTCACTCTCAAGACGATGAACGAGTGGCGGACAAGACGATGAACGAGGTGCGGACAAGACGATGAACGAGGTGCGGACGGTAGGGACCCATTCAAGGAGTAATATAATAATAGCTTCCCATGCCATTATGGAACTCACTTCTTCGAGGACCTTTATTTAAGCCAAGCAAGTACGCGTCGTAAAGGTAGCTTAAATAAGTGCGTCGTACAACGAGGTGAGGAAGCAAAATCTAAGTAGCGATCTTCTCTTCTATATATAAAGAAGAAAGCTGATTCGTTCACAGAAAAGGAAGGATGGTAGGCGGACGTCCACGGTGGAGTTCCCAGGGGGAGAGGCTCTTCTATCAGTCCGAATCAAACGTGGAGTCAAACGAGGCCGGTCCCCAGTGCAATTGGTAAAACAGGTGCTGAAAAGGCCAAAATAAAGATAATTCCGGTTGAATGAATTGAACTAGAACGTGAGCGCTTGAAGGAAGAGTGGAGGAACTTGATATTAGCCGCGTCGTAAAGAGGGCTAAATAGTCAAATAAAGAAGTAGTCCGACCATGGCACTACTGGACCCGATCGAGGCTCTTCCCTGCGTTCAACGAATTGGCACCTTGGACGGAGAGTGTCTTCCCCAGGTAAGTAAGGTAGGTAGGTATGGGTGGCATTCCAAGGATTGGTCTTCATTCCGAGTTCCACAGCTCCGATTGGCACGGGTATTATATTTCTTCGCTAGCAGGCCTACGTGAATGACCTCGCTACGATGCTACGATTGGAACTACTGGACCGAGACCTCCGTTGATGGCAGCATGGAGTTCTACGCTCTTTAATCGGTTCCCCTACAGTAATATCTCATCTGCTCTTTCATGGAGGGCGGTGGGTGGGAAAAGCGACCGATACCGCCTACGTTGATGGCAGCTCTTTAGCAGCACTACTCTGGACCGATAGAGAAATGCTGGGCGAGGTAGGAACCGATCGATAAATGAGTCCCTGGGCTACGTTCTTTATGGACCGATCCCGCCTCCTAAGATGTCCCGATCGATAAGTCTCCCTCTTTCCCTGGGCGAGGTAGGAATGAAGAAATGAGTTAGTTTCCAGAGCTAGGACGGAGAGTTTAGAAGTACGAGTTGCTTTCGATGGACCTCGTCAGTGAGATCCGCTCTTTCTTCTTTATCTTTACTCAGAGCTAGGACCGCTACGTGGGCTTAGCGCATGACATTCGTGCCCCAAAATAAATATAAATTCCGCTTAATTCCCGTGACTAGCGATACCAACGACCAGCCCAGCCCTAATCTTTATTCTTTCTTGTAATTCCCACCCTCCATCTTTATCGACGGAAGACCTCCGCAACGATTATCTAGTGGAGCTACCCCCACGTGGGGCTAAGCTAAATCTTTATCGGAGTCTACGCTATTGAATTGAAAAAGTTTGAGTTTTTATTTTAGAGAGATCAACCCTACTAAAATCATCCAAGCTCCGGTCACACTTGGCGCACACTGAGTTTAATAAAGAAAGAAGCTTTCCCATCTGACTTTGATTCGACTATTCAAGCAGAGGACTGAGGACCCTTCTCTATTACCAGCGAGCGCTCAGTAGGATGTAAGTTCCTTGAAGTGGAGTTCTACTAGGTAAGAGTAGTCACCATCATCAGAGCCTGCGAATGAATGTAGCCGGAGGCCATCTTCTTCATATAGGACTGCCCTCCAATTAGGCTTTTGAAGAAGGAACTACTTTAACCATACGCCGAGAGCATCTTATGACTGAGTTTCTCGGTAATTTTCCTCGGGCACCTTTCTTTTCTCTCTCAAAACATATTCCACTTGCGGCTATCAAGCCAACTCAAACTCTTTGGTGCGAATGCTTCCTCACCAGCTCATGCGACTCTTGTCTTCTAATTTCTTTGGTCTAGGGCACGAAAGTAGCACCTCAACGGAGAGGATTGCCTAAACAGACCGCCTCAATAATCTTATTCCGGCTCGCCTAGGTCTATGGAACGCTACCCTATTAAGATAATAAACTATTCCCGAACTAGTGGCATATAAAGCCTGCCAATTCAGTCTATCGTACCACTCACTACCTATCTTAATGAGACTCTCGCAACTCGCGAGCTTTGATTCATATTCTTTTCTTTGTTATAGAGAAAGTACGCTATACGAGGCTCTTTCCTTAGCTCTTTTTTTTTCCGAGAGAAAGCCCTGACATTAGTAAGAAAGCGTAAAGCGTGACGGATAGCATGCCGAGCCTAAGGCCCCTGGCAAATGACTCAAATCAGAACCACCCGCGTCCCTCCTTCCCTGCCCCGCGAGAGGGGAGAGAGGAAGACTGATTTTCTTTAAAAAGACTGATGAGGGACATCATATGAATAGGAAGAAGGATGTCTAGATTGAAACCTTTATGTAGCCGCTCTAGCGGGTGCGGGACTAGGGATTGAAAGAAAACCTCTCTTCATGGCCCTTTTGAAAGCGTATAAGCTCGTCTTCTGGCCTAGGGATTGAAAGAAAACCTCTCTTCATGGCCCTTTTGAAAGCGTATAAGCTGTCTTCTGGCCTAGGCATTGAATCGTACGAGTGAGCGTCCACCTCAGAAGATCTATTGAGACTGAATCTCAACCTTGACCCTTCTCATTTATCTTCACCGTAAACAATGAGATATGCATCAAGAAGAGGTTCGTGGGCTGGAAGAGATTAAACTGACTAGGGAGTGGGGTCTGGATCTCATTACCTTGATTGAAGCATCTGCTGCGAGGGCGGCTTTCTCTCAGGTATGGTTCCAGGTCGCGTGGATGGGGTAGAACTCTGCTCTGCTTGCTCTCACTTCTCTATCTCTTTAATGGATGGGAGTGAAGCGGGCTTCTATATGGTTACTCGAGCTGGAACGAAAGGCTTTCTCGTGGACGGATCAAGGAATGTAATGGAAGGTAGCGAAGTCACTAGGACAGATAGGCTAATCTAATGCAGAATGAAAGGTCGTAGTGGTCGAGCTCATCTGACAGCTCACTGAGCAGATAGGCGGTTAGGAACTACTGTACTTCATTGGTTGGCTCCCTTCCTCTAATTCCTATAGCTATGAGCGCATTAAATTAGAAGTAGTAGTGGCTCGGTGAACCACTCCAAGTTGGGTCCTGTCCTATTCAGCCAAAGAGCATGAGCTATTTATAAACGCCTTGTGGGGTATAGCAATTGGAATAGCTCTCAGAAGTAAGGTCAACGCTATGGAAGCAGACGTGTTCAGTGCCATGTCTACTTCCTTCTTGTAAGCTGGTGCCAGTGCATTTGTTCAAGTAAAGGGTTAAGTCCGGGCCATTCACTCTAGTTTCAGTCCCCTTGCATTCTTTTGCATTAGTTGTTGCTCGGGCTCAAGATCTCATGCGATAGGAAAGGTCGGTTGTCCGTACATATTCTCTTAAACTAAGGGAACTGGCATTAGCTGCAAAAGTAGTCGGTCTGAGTTAAGGTTTATTGGCTTAGCCCTTAGGTTCTGTTGGGTCGGCTTCCCTTTCTTTCTTTCCCTCTCGGTTGGGTTGACGGACTACTTGAACTACCACTGAGCATTCCCTTCTCAGTCTCGAACACATTCCCTTCGGTTGGGTTTAATTCCCTTCGGTAAGGTTTCTTCGGTTGTCCGCTGCTGCTGGGAGGTCAGGGAGAGGGACCCGAGCTCCTATATAGATCAATATTATCTTCTCACTCTCACCATTCACTTCTGTCTTTATATCCGATGAGTTCATTCCTACTTAATATGACCGACTTAATATGAAGGTTCCTCTTATGGCTCGGAAGGGCAGTTTCTTTCCCCTTGCATTCTTTTAGCTGAGCATTCCGGCTCTCAACTGCAGGGATGCGTCCAACCTTACTCATACATAAACCGCTCCGTGGGGGGAAGTAATATATATGTGTTCTGAACCCTGGAGGTTCTCCCTGTTGAGTCACTCTGACTCTTATAATAAGTATTCTTTCCGTTCCGATAGAAAGAAGTCAGTCGCCAAAAGCCAACTATTGTAAGTGCCATTCACGACGGAAGATCCCAGGGAGCGGAAGCCAACCGAAGCGAAAGAAGTAAGTCAAATATTAGTCAGTTCAGGGTTAGGGACAAAGCAAGCACATCTTAAAGTTTATTTTAAATTGACTTTACTATATTAGGGGCAGCACCAGTCGTGAATGTACAGGGGCCATTCGAAACGTAGACAGATCTACTCTCAGCACCAGTCGCTCAAGCACCAGGTCGAACTAATATGGCTTTGTACTACTGGTATTTCTCTTCGGCTTTGGGAATTACCATGAACTCTACTGCTCTAAATAAGACAGGTGCGCTCTCGCTCTCACTTCTGGTAGTCACACTTAGCTCTCGCTCTACTCGTATTATATTAGTTTAGTTCGCTGTCGCTCTCCCCTTCTGTTCTTGCAAGCGTGATAACAAAGACAACGTAGCCCAGCCGCCTTAGCATATTCTAGCTTTCCGGTCCGTCGTGAGCAGTTGAGAGCCTTCTTCTTGCTTCCCGCGGAGGTGGGATTCCATTAGTATTAGCACTTGGGTCTTTTCCCTATTCTCTATCATTAGCACTTGGCGTGGAAGAAAGGGCATAGCGGGCCAGTATTATAGTAAGGGCGATCCAATTGCTATGGTTTTCGAAGGAGCAGTAGCCGAACTTTAGAAAGGTGCGAGGAAGGACTACGCCAATTAGAGACGCCAATTAGAGACTCTATATAGAAAGAAGAAAGAAGAGTCGCGGGGAGCTATGCTTTATCTTTGCAAACCGCAGAGACCGCTAGTTGATCGAAATGTGTTTAGTTCTTTCATTTGGTGTCGATTCAAGATGGAAAGCTGGTCGGGAAATAATAGGCAGCCTCGGACTCTCCTAAGTAAGCTTCAGTACTCTCTTAGCCCAAGTAAGCTTCAGTACTCTCTAGCCGGGGAAGAAAAGTCTAGCTGAGATAGTTGGCTATGCCGGGGGAATAAGAAGAGGCAGAGTTCAATCCATCATTCTTCAACTGACCGCACCGTAACCGTTGGGGGAAATGGTACCTATGCCAGATTAAGCTACCAACTGGGAGACTACTGAATGCCATTCTCACTGACCTAACGTGGGAGGATATTCCCAGCTCTTCGGGAATCAAGGGCCGAGGTAAGCTAGACCAAATCGAAAATTGACTTTTATATTAGGGCATCCGCTTTCAAAATCTTTATCTTTTCAACTGCTTCTTTCATTGCATCAAGAACAGTAATTTCTCTATTCGGTCGGGCGAATGATCGCTTCTAGGAATTGATCTTGAAAAGAGACGATTATGCCCTATGAAGTCCAAGGAGTCATCAACCATAGCTACTTCAGTACACGGAGCTACTACCAACTCGACTAGGCCCGGTCCTAAATAGCAACTCCGCATGCGTTTCCAGACAGCTTAGGCCCTCTTCCCTTCGATTTCGTGCTCCTCTTTTCCTTATGCCCGTGAAAGCCCAAGCCCTTTACTCGTACAAGAGCCTAGAACAAAAGACTGAATAGACGCTCAGTCTGACCCCAGGGAAAAATGGTGAAAATTAGCTTCCTTCCAAGAATCAATCATCAACAATCAATGATCAAGGGCGGGGAGTTGGTCGGCTAATCACTAACGAGAGCTCCTCTCAAAGTCTTGCCTCCTTCAAAGTAAAGTGTCCTAATGGTGGGCTTCTAAGCCAAGCTATGCTACGCGGGCCAAGATAAAGCGCTTAAGAAGGTCGGCTCATCTTCCAACAGCAAGAGTGAAAGGTGGGATCGGTCCGATATTCTATATAATTATTGACTCTGCGTCTTCTTCCTCTTCTTGGACTCCCTCCCGTGGCAAGTAATGAAGCGCTGGTAGCGGGGCAGGCAATGGAATCCAGTTTCACGAGCGAGCTACACTTCTTGATGAATCTACCCCGGGGAGCAAGCAGTGAATGCCAGGCCGATCAGCCGCTCGTTGCCTCATTTATCCCATCCGTAAGCCACTATGAATGCTTCGCTTCCACGACTCTTAATTCAAAGACTGAGTGTACCGGATGAACTCAAGCTGCTCCTCCACTTCGTGCCTTTACTCTTCTCTTTTATTGGTCTCGCTCTACTTCAACTACTCTACAGGTGGGCTCGTTCCACTGCGTTGCTGGTCTTGCTGCTTCATTTTTCCCAGTTTAGGACCGTACACTACTGTCGTTGCACCGACCTTAGAACTAGGAGCAAGAGCGGAGGGAGTCTTCTCTTACTCTCAGTGTCTCCTCGTAGGCCCATGACTGACTACACTATCAATATCAAGTAAAGTCAAGGTTCGTAGGCGCATCACAGACAGACAGAGCTTCCTCTTGCCAGGCACTCTACCCGACCGTAAACTTCCGGATTCCTGTACCCAACTTGTCCTACGCCTGGGAACTATGATATGAGGGAGCGTGCCTCTATGAGACCGTGCCCTCACCCCACGCACTGAGCTAATTAGAGTCTGATTGATTAGTGATTCCCAACCTTGATCAGTGATTCCGAACCTTTCTATTATAAGTCTAAGAAAGAAAGAGGAACCTGCCTACAACTTAAGTCTAAGAAAGAAAGAGGAACCTGCCTACAACTTAAACTTAGCCGATAGCTAGTAACCGACTCCTCAATCTGAATGGGAGCCTCGCACCGCTCAACGAAGCCGGCAGTTAATTAATTATGATCTTTTCACGGGCTTATTTAGTATAGGGTCACTGTTGTAAATTTTGATTTTTGGGTAGTCTTCGGAGCTCGTTCAACTAAGCAGACCAGGAGTTCCAATCCAAGAGTAGTTATCAGGCTCGGCGAGGATAGGAGTGCCAATCGGTAGGACCAAGAGTAGTTATCAGGCTCGGCGAGGATAGGAGCGATAAGAAAGAGGGAAAGTTCCGAGGGAGAGAGGACGGACTAGCGATGGCAAGAGAAATGAACTCAAGCCAGTGAGACTGTTCTTATGGATTATGAATGCGGGATCAACTTATGCCATTCTTATGGATGCGGGATCAACTTATGCCGTTCTTATGGATGCGGGAGAGAGGTGGGATGCAGAGAGGGGCGGCATAGACTCAAGTAGAAGGCGGGCGAGGGAAAAAAGGAAGTAGTAAAGCACTAAAGCATATAGATAGAAGATAGGCACGGAAAGGTCTCCGAGGTCGGGGGAGAAGTCGAGGTCGGGGGAGAAGTCGAGGTGCGGTCAGCAATGCATCGGTAGTTCGGCCCAGCAAGGCGAAGCTGAGTAGCGTGGATTGCCTCACGGAAGCTCTTAATAATGGTGATCATTTCTAAGCCCACTATTAAGATTTGTTGCATGTACCCTTCGAGCTCTCGCTCTCAACTTTGGTCCCAGGGTTCGAGCCTTTTGAGTCGGATCATAATTGAACTGTAGCTTACTGTCGTTTCCTTTCCGAGCTGCCTTTGAATGACTTTCTCTTTAGTTAAGGAATGTAGCTTTTCCTAGAGAAGGAAGGTCCTTAGCTCGCTTCATCGTCTTCGGACTTCACGTGTCACTACTTTGTCTCTAGTCCAATGAGAAGGAAAGGTTCAATTCCCAGTAATCGGACTCGGATGAGTTCCCAACCATCTGCATTTCTTCTTCCCTTCGGTTATGTTTTTGTTGTATTTTCTTCCTTCGGAGCAGCTGATAATAGAGAATTTGCGGATGAAAGTCAAGGCAGTAACATAGTAAATGGAGATGCATTGATTGCCTATAAAGAAAGAAAGAGGTGCGGTGCATTGATTTATCTATAAAGAAAGAGGTGCGGTGCATTGCTAACATTGATTGCCTATAATTGGATTTTGCCTATAAAGAAAGAGGTACCCCTTCTTCGAGCTTAGAAAGATAGCTCTGGGGTCTTGATTGCCTATAAAGAGTAAATGGTGCATTTTGATCCCATTGAACCCTTACCATCCTTGTCTTTTGTGTATCTGTCGACCTCGCTATTTTAGGCTCAATAAAATAGGAAGACCAGAGCTGGAACGAATAACTCATATATTATCTAAGTAAGACTATAGAGTAGAGTCTCTCTCATCTGAAGCGACCCATTCCGAGTGAGCCCTGACTCTTTCTTTTCCAAAAGAGGAACTAGATTTAAACTCCTACTCTGGAGCTACGAACTATAGCTCTGCATCATCTTCTAGCGTAACCTGGCCTATCTCTCTATTCCATTATGAATGAGAAGCGGTCGGCTCAGCATTTAGATGCTTGACTACGGCTCATCCCGCTGCTCGCTGGTCGGCTCCTCTGAACTGGTCTTCACGCCTCACAGGTCCACTAGTCACTGAATGAGCTCCGGCTCCTGAACTTGGGCTCTCCACTGCTCGCTTTCATCGGAATTTTTATTGATTTTAGGCCTCTCCGCTGTTATAGAAGAGGCGGTCCTTCGTTATTCGTTCGCTAGGCGGGACCTCGGCGACTCAATAGCTCAACGAAGCCGATATGCACCTTCCTTTCCTTAAGCTATCCTCTTTACTTACTTACGTCACGTGTTACCTTAAGCTATCCTCTCTTTACTTACGTCACGTGTCAATGGTCCCTTTGGTGGTCGTTGGCAGACCTTCCCTCGGTCTTCTAACTTAGAGATGCTTTGAATCCCGTCTATGAATCTGATCCGTGGCTACACGTCCTTCGTCACTGGTTACAATAAAGAGAGATTCTCCTCGGAACTAGAGCCTTTAGCCCCTGCTCCATCTCGCTTTTCCCATTCTTCTTCCCCCCTTCTTGGTCTCGTGCTTTTCCTCCCGTCGCCTACTTTTAATGGTGAACCGAAACCGAACTATTCGATTATAGAACCGAACAAACCGGAATTTATATTGAAGGAGATAAATAGCCCCAAGAAGATAAATAGCCCCAAGAAGATAAATAGCCCCAAAGGCGTAGACTAACTGTATATAATATAAGATAAGTACCTCGGCTACGCAGAGGCATATAAATAGCCAAAGGGGCTATTTACGACTAAGTAGACTAATCCGTCTTACTATAATATAAAGACCTCAGCTATGCTGAGTAGAAGAAATAGCCTTTGGGGCTATTTACGAAAGGAGATAAATAGCCCCTTTGGCGTAAACTAATCCGTCTGTATATAATATAAAGACCTCAGCTATGCTGAGTAGAAGAAATAGCCAAAGGGGCTATTTACGACTAAGGAGATAAATAGCCCCAAAGGCGTAGACTAACTGTATATAATATAAGAGTTGTACCTCTGCTATGCAGAGGCATATAAATAGCCTTTGGGGCTATTTACGACTAAGCCCTAAAATCAATATAAAGAAATTTCCGAATTTACCATAATATTAAGTTAAGTTCTAATCCGCCTTACTATAATATAAGTACCTCTGCTATGCCTCTTTTGAGTCGAAAATAGACCCAAAGGCTCTTTATCTGCCCAAACCAGTAAGTTATAGCAGAGGATTTGATCTTATATTATAGTAGGATTAGTCTACTTAGTCGTAAATAGCCCCAAAGGCTATTTATATGCCTCTGCGTAGCAGAGGTACAACTCTTATATTATATACAGTTAGTCTACGCTTTTGGGGCTATTTATCTTCTTGGGGCTATTTATCTCCTTTGGGGCTATTTACGACTAATCCGATGGCCATTTGAAACCAAACCTCCCTCTCATCCCCTAATCCTCTATCTGCGAGAGATGCTGCTTCGTCTCGCCTCATGGAGTCCCATAGCTGCTAATCCTTTTCACCCAGCTCTAGCAAGAGTAAAAGGAGAGGAGCCCCATTGAGTAGTTCTTGGACTCAGAAGTATGGGATGGAATAAAGCAGTCACTCTTTCCTTATAGCAAACCATTCGAAGTAGCAAGACCAATTCAAGTAAAGTAGAACTGCCAAGAACATATGATGAATCAGTAGCCAACAAGCTGATCTTCAACTACGGGCTCTACTCGTGCCCCATTCGATGTTAGGAAAAAAAGCAGAAATTGAAGCGAAGCAACGAGCCAGCGAGGCGTAACGGAGTGGAGCTAAGCGATCGCTCCGGGATAGAGCAATAGAAGAAGAAGAGGAAGCATCAGCATAAAGTGAGGAAGAAGTAAACCGAGCCACTAAGGATGAAGTCCGAACCTCGACCTAGCTCCACCGGGCGCAGCAAGCAGATATCAAACTTCCTTTGCCATCCGCTCCCGAGTACACTTGTGATGCTATGCACCACATTATTCTATTAGTTTCTATTAGTTGAGAAGAAGAGATAGATATAGAGCGGAGCCCGCAAGTAAGGATAAGCTAGGAGGAAAAGCGAAAGTAGAGAATTATAGTAGTCCGAGAAAGGAAGGGAAGTAGAGGACTGAAGCTCTGTACTCAAGGGAGTCCTCAACGGGCCTAGTCACGACTACCGGGATGATTCGGGAGGCGGATACCATCCCACGAGTGCTCTCACAACTCCTGGAGGAGTCAAGCACTGGGAGCGCGAACTGAGCCTCAATATTCAACTTCCGCTCTGTGCCAGTAGTCAGATCGAATGCGAGGAGAGGGAAGGAGGACAGGCCCTATCTTTCCCGAGCCAGATCTGAGAAAGAAAAATAATATAAAGCTCGATCGAAGCGGATGTGCCGAGCTTGTTCTACAGTTAACTTTCTGCTCGCAATAAAGAAAGGATATCAAATGGTCGAGTTACATATATCTTTTGAACATGTCGCTGTCGCTCCCGTCGTTATCACTCTACCCGTCGAAGAGAGAAGAATTCCTGACAACAACAAGACTTAATCACCCTTATTCCTAAACAAGAGAAGCCTGCCGCACTTGCTGTAGGCCGATCCCTCTATGCAATGTCATATACAAAGTGATCGCTAAAGTTAGACAAGGTGATCGCTAAAGTTGCTGTGAGTAGATTGAGACCCCGATAAACTTCTCTCTCCAAAAACAGGAGTTTAAATCGATGTTAACTCTAACTCCAGAACTAGATCTCGTGACGGCGAGGCGAGTTTACTCGTAGCTCGTAGCGAGGCGCTAGTATAGCTCGGGGAGGCGATCTCGTTACAACGAAACTTGAAGCATGGGCGGTGGGCGGATGAACAAATGTCCGAGTAAGGAGAAAACTGTCCAAGCTTCTGAACAAGCGAAGGAATTGCAGTTGAGCAATGTAATTTTCAGTCTCACTTCCCCCTACAAGCTACAAGAAGAAATGAAGAGGCACTTATTACATTACAAAAATTAGGTTCCCGGACCACTCCACTTGAAGTTTTCAGTTTGAAAAAGAAGCTTCCCCTCTCATAGTCCACAATGGGTACACCTTTTACTGGTCGTCAATGGTATTGACTCTCTTTCCTCGGCAACATACTAGCTGCAGCCCTCACGGTCGTACTTTTACGCTATATAAGCTCAGTCCAATTCACGTCCCTTAAGTCAGAGGTGAGAAGCGAAATCCCTTTCTGAAGTTGATTGGTTAATTAAGGGCAGAAGCAGGGAAGCTAGAACCCCGAGGGGGGGAAGAAGCACTCTTTCCTTCCATTCTAGCCACTTTAGCCAATGACCACTGCCAATGACCATAAGCATTCCCATAGTTCAACAAGTGGGATAAGCGCGATCAAATAGTTAAGGTCTGTCACGTTACGCTTTTCTTTCTTGAACGCTTCTGCCCCGGCACTTTAAAGCGAGCTATCTGACGATACTATCTCCCTCAATTACGGTATTGCGATCCCAGCTAATTATAGTATGACGATCGGAGTTTATAGTTTAGGCGATCGGTAACGTCCAGTACGAGCGGATACGTCCAGTCGTGAATGGCAATTAAAAACGTAACGTAGAAAGATCCCCCAATAGTGGTGAATGGAAAGAGTCAATGGAAAGAGTTCATGGTGGTACCATGAACGGAAGAGTAAATTAAGTAATGCCGAGGGGCGAAGAGGGGAAAAGTGAGAACGAAAGGGAGATAGTATGTAATAGCTCTACTGAACGAATGAACTTTAGCAGAAACAAAAGAATGACAAAACAGAGAAGGACACGTCTGTAACTACGCAACAGGAGTAGAAATAGCAGAGCGAACGCGTAAACGAAACTCTTCCCCCGAGTCCGATGCCGTGAGAACGACGCGCAAGATCACAGTTCTTTCGTGGACGAGTGAGAACAGTGGAAGACAGAGGACGCTGGAGAAGCGAATGATCAGTCTCGACCTGAAATAAGTCCGAAGCGCAATTACATTGAGCTGTATAGTAAGAACTCGACTTTATCTAATGAAACGGATTTCTATCTCCTACGCCGATCCGATGATTCGAGTTTTGATCCAGTATGGGCGGGACCCATAGGCTGGGCATCATAGGTAAAGTGCATAGCACGACCTGCCCAAGTCGGCAATCCGGCAGCTTTGAACAATCGCTACTCGAATTCATGGTCGACCTACGGAGTCAAACTCCGATTTTGTTTCGCCGGGGCAGATGAGGGGCAGGGAACAATTCGAACTATTCAATTCGTAACTCGATCGTATCACGACTGGGATCGACTTTATCGGAAGATGCAATCGGATAATCGGAAGATGCAATCTCCCGTCGACGGCCGAACGAAGTGTACGAGTGAATGGCGACGTGGGACTAAGATCGATGATTTTGACTAGGGGAGTTAGAGAATACGACCAGACCGAATGCATAGAGTATGGAATGTGTGAAACATCTGGTACGTGAAAGAGGAGTGCCCTAGATGAGTAGGAGTACAAATTGAAGAGAAGACAGAGCGAAGAGCAAAGTGTCAGATTACGCCATCAACGACGTAGGTAGGCAGAGGAGCGAGTGAAACGACGCCAGGGAGGAGAGTGTAGAGTGGGGCTTTCCTCTTCCTTAACCTGTGTCCCCGCTCCCCAAGCAATGAACGATAGCTGCGAGAGGGGCGAAGAAATGACGCGCGAGAGCGAATGCGAGAAGAGCGAATGCGAGTATATAAATAGCTCTGGAGAAGAAGGAGGGATGAGGACGTGCTATACTTAAAAGTAAAAAGGGGAGGAGCGAAAATCAAGTCTTGTCTTTGACACGCAAGATAGGCGAATGGAACGTATTGATAGTGAGAGATCGACCTAGAGGGATATTAAAAAGAGACCTGTGAAGAAAGAAAAGAAAGACTTAGCTGGTCGGTGCCCTTTTTTTCAAGATCTTGATCGGATAGGAGTAGCAAGAGGAGAGACGCAGAGGAGTGAAACGACGGAGGTAGAGGACTCAGCACTGAGCATTGCATGAATTCACGCGGAGCGAAGAGAACGAAGGAGAGAAAGAGAATTGCAACAGATAAAGAGAGAACATCGGTCTGGTCGTATTCTCTAACTCCCTCGTTAGAAGTACCCGTCGGGGGAACCCACGCCCGGTCTAACATTTAATTACCACACGGAGAAAAAGAAACAAACAATAGCGGAAGTGAACGACTGCTGCTCTTAAGGCGCAATGCCAGCGTAAGCGTAGCGTGCTCTATGAAGAGAGGATAGCAGTAGAATAAAGATTAATACGAATATAAGAGTACAGATATAGGAGTATACGGAGGAGATATCTACTAGGCAAGAAAAGAGGGATATATACCTAATTAGAATGAGAGTGAGAGGAGTGAGAGAGGGGTGACCAAGAAGAGAAAGAGAATACGACCAGAACCAAACCGAAACTTGACCCTGAAAGAGGAAAAGGAGTAGGACGAGGCCCACAACTGAGCGAAGGAGTAGCATAAGGCGGATTATCCTCACGGAGAAAAAGAAACAAACAATAGCGGAAGTGAAACGACTGCTGCTCTTAAGGCGCAATGCCAGCGTAAGCGTAGCGTGCTCTATTCGATTGCTACGTATGTTTGTTTCTGCGTTCAAGCGCTCGTGAATTCTTTGTGTTTCTTACGCCATTTACTCGTCCTTGTAGTGCCCGAGGCAGCTCCTCCACGTATTTCTCTGTTTCGGGAGATAGAGAGAGAGATTGTTTGCGCACGAAGCCTCTTTTCTCATCTTTCGATCTTGTATTCTCACTCATTCGGTCGAGACGTCGTTTAACTCCTACGGGAGACTACGGCCCACAACACTTATATACTTTCAGGGACGATAGAGGAAGAGTAAGCAGTCCTCCAGATCGACTAGACGTGCTGCTATTCCTGTTGCGTCGCTAAGAAGGACCTGAAAGCACGGGCGAGACGACAGTCGAGAGGGCCAAAGCATAGAAGAGACGACAGGAGTAATGCTCCGTCGGCATAGTTGCGTAGTGCTACTCAGCCATCCGAGGTGCCGATCCAAGCCGAGGAGCCGATTACCGATAACAATGCGGATTAAGAAGTTGCTCGTAGCTCACCTGTCGCTCCATCGGCATAGTTGCATTAAAGCTACGCCTCCGATCGCCATTGACTCTTTCCCTCGGTGCCGATGCTGGTGTATGCTATCAGAAAAGTCATATATGTATACAATCGGCATACTTAGCTACTCCTACATTTGAAGGGAAGAGGAGGTAGCGGGCGTTAGAAGGAGGTGAGGAACGAAGCGAGCGGATAAAGTATATAGAGGGACGCATAGCAGAGCAGAAGAGTAGAATAAAGATTAATACGAATGATTAGGAGAACCACTTTACATTGGCACCTTGGCCAGGTAGATCCGTGTCCCGAGGGTAAATGCACTTTAGGCGAAAAACACGGGAGAGAGAGAGCCGAATGGAATCTTAGCGGGATCGAAATACCTACATTTAGGCCGTAAGGTAAGGGAGTACGTGTAGTAGGGTGAGAACCGGCAGGGTATTAGCGAATGAGAGAATGAAGGATAGAGGAGGAGGGGATGAGGAAAGATATAATATAGTCTATATAGGGACAGTAGGAAAAGAGTAAATGGCGCAATGCCATTTACGACACCGAATGCCGACATTACTACCTCGGCCGACATCACTTATATACTTTAAGGGACAGATAGAGAATACGACCAAACCGAATGACCGATCAACCCTTCGCTGAAGTGGAGCGAGACCCATGAAATAAATTAAGCTATGAAACGAAGCGAAGGAGCGACCGGGACCGAAAGCGGAATAAGCTATTCCGACTGACCGATGAGAATACGACGTGAGGAACGAATAGCTCGCAGGAGAGCGAAACAAACGTAATAGTAGTCAGAGGAGTAGGTCGAAAAGGTCGAGTAGAGTCCTCCGCTGCTTGTCCTCTGCTTTGATGGGAACTCCTGAACGATCAAAAGGGAATATAACTCGACTGAAGGAGTAGCATTATGCGACTAGAAAAAGATAAAGCAGTAGCGCGACTAAAGGCCTAGTGTCCGAGGCGAGAGGTACGTGAGTCGTTCGATCGAAGTTGTACTTCCCGGTTCGCATAAAACCGATTTTCCATCGGTTTCTAGCAACAGTCGGAGGCTACGCGCGCCTTATCCGATGTTAGACCGATCTTTCATCCGACTGCTTATAAGAGGATGATGATGAGATCACGAGTGTGATTGATGATCGAGTTACACGCGGGTACCAGGGGCATGGCAAATTATATGGGTCACGGAGCATAGCTCGGCTCGTCCAGGTCCGGTTAAAACTACGCTGCTAACTCATCATAAACACGACAACGGATCTCGTCTCGGATAGCAAAAGATTTTGCTTAACACATAAACTCGGAAGGGATTCTCTTTCTTTTCACGGGCTAGATAGTTCCTCTACGTATCAAGCTAAAGCTCAGCAATTGAACTCGGAGCCATCGGTCTAGGAAGGAGTCTTTCTAACTAGCCCGGTGCTATTGAACTCTTGCGAAGCAATTTCATTCCATACGAGACAAGATCAGTCTTTCCTAAACACATGCATTCCTTTAATGATTATAAGGAAGGATCTAATCCGAACGGGAGAAGGAGGGTCACGAATAGGAAGGATCTAATCCGAACGGGAGAAGGAGGGTCACGAATTGAGTTACGAGGGGAGCGCGAATGATAATGCTAAAAAAACATAGAATAAGGAATTCCATAAGTGAGCTTCCGAGGTTCCTATCGAACAGACCGAACGGCGGTGCTATTCCTTTACCCTCGGTGCTATTTCCTTTTCCCCCGGTCTGGGAATGGTACTACTGCCGACATTACTTATATACTTTAAGGGACAGATGAGAGAGTCAATAGAAGTATAGTACGAGCGGTAACGGAGCGTACACCGGAGGAGTTAGGAGGAGCTATTGAGCTATAGATAGCGATAAGTACGACGTCACACCGAGAAGAGTGAAGACAGAAGATACGCGTGAGACCGATAGAGAGAGATGGAAGGGAAGTGCGAAGACTATAAAGGAGAGGGACGAGTCATAACGACGAATATAGTAGCTGAGGAGTGAGCTACGTTGAGTAGCTCGACCGGAAGGGTATAACCGTGAGTACTATTACTGTTTCACGAACGAGTTTCGGTCTGGGAGTAGCGCGACTACTAGAATTACCACAGCACTTATATACTAACAGGGATGATGAGAGAGACGAAGAGAACGGGCACTCTGGAGAAGCACTCAAAAATGCAACAAAGTTGATCTCCTATAGACGATAGCCTCACACTACGAAAGATCTACGCCCGGAAGTCGCTTGTTACGCGATTACGCCTCGCGCTATTCCTACTCCGGATAGTCATTCTTCCCTATCGCTCGTACCTCTCTCTCTCCCTCCACGTCGCGATGCTCGTTCATTGAACACGTCGCAGCCACCAGAGCACGTCTACCCGGAGTTAGAAAGGGGGTGAGGAAATAGAAAGAAGTGAATGGCATGGAGTAGCTCGACTTAGTTTGAATAGTAGAATTCTCGTTATCTGCCCTCCAAATGCTTTCCTCCCGACAAAAATGCTGCCCTCCTGCCAAATTTTTTCTCCTTACAAAAGCTTTCCTCCTGCTCCAGGAATCCACCGCGAAAATCTGACTCCCGCGAAACTGCTTCTACGAACCGAACGCACTGTTGTGCTTTCCCCGCCCTTCTCGGATAGTGGCGTAAGCGTAGCCGCAATCATAAATGAAACAGAACGTCCAGCAGCGGTTTCCTCGTCGAGGGCGCCACCTTCGTCTGAGTCCATGAATGAAAGCGAATACGACAAACGGATAGATAAAATAGACTAGTGGCATCAGCGCGTAGCCGCAATCATCAAGGAAACAGATCGTACAGCAGCGGGTACCTCACTGGGGCGCCACCTTCTTGTTCTGAGTCCATGAATGAGAGCGAATACGGCCTCCGAAACCAGTCCCCGGAGGGCATTTCTCGACATGCCGCTTTCGTCAACTTTGCATTACAATAGATATACTTGCTATTTTGCATTGCCGACGAGAGAAGGAGGAGATCAACGAATGTCGAACGGAATAGCCATTCACCGAGGGGAAAGAGGATAAATAGCTCCGCTTTTTCGGCCATGAGGAGAAGAAGCAGGGAGTGAAACGACGGAGGTAGAGCACTCAGCACTGAGCATTGCATGAATTCACGCGGAGCGAAGAGTAGAATAAAAATTAATACATATGACAGCATCCGATATAGAGGAGTCACAGGGTAAAGTTGAGGGAAAAGGAATAGCGCCGCAGGATAGAAGCCTAAACCGGATGAAACTCATAAAGCAAGGGCACCAGAACCATGAACTTAAACTGGAGTAGAATAGGTCCTTTGAAAATGAACACAAGAAGAAGCAAAAGAGACTGCCACCAACTACTTAGAACAAGGTGCCCCGGCCTATACTACTAGTGAAAGGCACAAAGGGAGGAGCGGAGCGAGAGGGCCGAACGAAGTGACATAAGAGACCCTAAGGAGTAGCACAATGGATGCTCCTATGCCGACGGAGAGAGCGAAGCAACCGGAAGAGTTAATTCCGAGAGTCAATGCCAGACTGGCCGACTAGCCGATGAACATGAACGACTCACGCCTGCCGTACATGCAGAAGTTCGACTCAAGTTTCTCTCCTATAGCTTTTGGTCTGGTCGATGTGGACAGGAGTTTGGACACCGTAAATTGCTACTCCGCCGTAGGCGGTGCAATTTGACTCTTAGCTACTCCGCCTACGGCGATAGGGGTGCTATTTCGCCAATAGTCGTAAATGGCATTGCGCCATTTACTCTTCCCTCTCTAACTCCCCCGGTCTAGTACTGTACTGGTCGTACTCTCTAACTCCCTTCGTGCATTAGCGAGAAGGGCTCAATTTCCGAGAAATGTTTATCTTCCCTATGTGCAAAAGTAGTGAAAGACATTTTCCCATGAGGATAACTTCTGTCCCCTGAACGAGTTATGGAGAGGATCAGACCAAGATAGGAGATGAGATGCCCTCACGAGCTACGCCAACTGGTGCTACGCCTATCACCTGCTTCTTTGAGTCCCGAGTCCGGAGAAGAGGAGAAGAGGAGAAGAAAGATTAATACGAATGACTATTATAATCGTAGAATAAAGATTAATTGTAGCAAGAAGAGGGATATATACCCTCTGAGAAAGCGAGAGAGTAGAAAGTAGAGGAATAGAAAGCGCCACTCATAGAAGCCCGACAGCACAGGAGCTAAAAGCCGACCATCCTACGTGACAGTTGTAAAAAGCCGAAAAAGCACAAACTAAGTAGTACACCCTAACCCAATAGTAGGGACGTAACGCCGAGGGGCTGCTGCGTCAGTAGAGCTATGTAAGACTCTATAGCTACGTATTTACTCCGGAGTAGCAGCATAAGGCTCCTTATCCGAATGTGTCGGGGAGGACTCCGCTTGCGGTATGGGAGCTATTTACTCTTCCGCGACTATCCGATCGTATACTGTTGAAGTACTCTATCGATCTTATATCTATCCTAACTCCCAAACCGAAACTTTCCCCTCGAATACGAGTTACGCCCAGACCGCTTGCTCCGTAGCTATTTACGGCTGGCTGACCGATCGACATCCGACGCGACCGAACGAAGTGTACGAGTTCATGGCTTAGTGGGACTCAGATCGATTCTTTTTACTGGTTTTGCCCATTGGAATATGGGATAGAGGGACGCAATTGCCCCCACCGCGGATTAGACCAACAACCAATTCAAGACTCATCCGCGTTTCACTCATAGCACACTCAAACATTTTCGGATTGGAATGGACGAAGGTCAACAACACAAGAATGATAAGCGCTTATATGCTATAATCCAACTGTTACCAGAAAACATGATTAACCCAATTCTAGTTTAGATCGATCGTGAAGTGCCCCTCGTTTATGCTTACAAAACCCTTCGGGCAGGAGGACTTGAAAACGTCTTTTGGGACTAGACCTGAACAGGAGGACTTGAAACGTCTTTTGGGACTAGACCTGAAAACTCCCCTATCCCCGCTTTAGATTACTTTTCAATGTTGTACAATTCCCTCGCTGGCACTGAGTCTGATGGACATACAAAGGGAATGCCATATCTCTGCTTCTTATGAGGGCCTAAATTGTGAGAACGCCTTACTATAATATAACCTTCTGGAATATCTAAAAAGAAAAAGAATTGAAACTCGTACTCTCAATGAGCTTAAAGGAGAGTCTGCTCACTACCCAAGCCAAGTGCTCCACGCGAGGAGAGGGAAAGAACCGAAGAACCGGACGGGACAATCCACATTTGAAATTAAAGAGCTGGTGCCGGGGCCCCTCTCACTTCACTTCCGAGTTCAGGGACTTTGTTGTTTGCTCAGCTGTAGCAATTTAGACTCCTTTACGTGCAATCCCTCTAATATCTTAAGATTACATTCGTCCCTCTCGCTTCGATCGAGCTATGGGATTCTCTCTCCTCTCGCATACGCTCTTCGCTATCTCTCCACTATCTCTCGGTCTGGGTCCTACCTTGAAAATAGGTAGTTTTCTCGATAACGCTAGGAGCTTTGGCCCACCGCAAGCCGAAACAAGAAGATCTGAGCTAGCAGCTGACTCTCCCCCACAAGCTTCTTCAGCGGATTGATCGCCGGAAAGGTGCTTTAGCACATGTTCTTAGGGCCGATACCGGGATAACCTTAGTTCAGATGGAAAGAGATATCCCAGTCGTTACCTCGGACCTTGACTTGAGAGCTACCCAAGAGTTGACGAACGTGGTCGCTCCGGGGAGAGCTAGAGATCCTACAACGCCCCTAGATATCTTTCGTATTTTCGTAATTCCCGACAGCTGTTTGAAAGCCTCAGCAGCAGTTCATATTCAACCAGTGGACTCACAGGAGCCTCAGCAGCAGTGAATGTTCTTAGAGTGGCAGGAGCCTCAGCAGCAGTTCATGGTATTAGAGTGGCGCTTTATCGTCCCTCTGAAAGAGCCCTATTATATACCCGTCGGTCTAGTGTACGGGGCTACTCCTCGGGTTTCGAGCACTTTACAGTCCCGGCACTTTACTTTGTTCGGCACTGTTGCAGCGAAGCGACGGACGGTAGAGTTCATTCCAAGAAGTTCATAAACGACTCTTGCAGCGCAGCGACGTGGCCTCACGACTTTATTGTTGCTGCGAATGAATGAGATCCATCATCTATCAGCCTGACATCTACCGACTCGACCCGGTTAGGTATTTTCTTATCCCGGGCGGCTGCAATGGGATGTGTCTCGCCCCGGCTTCTCGGCATAGAGGACCTCTCGTTAGTGTTTGCCTGCCTAGTCTTATAAGCAAGTCCAACCCGTGGATAACTCTATATACGATTAATTGGATAAGATCCGGGTGCTTCAAAGAGTCATTTAAGGTCCAATCATCCGCCGGCATCCTCTACCCTTGGCTTCAGACCTATTGCACTCGTCTTACATACAGCTCCTCTTGCTCCTTGGCTTCAGATCTCAAGAACTCCCTGAGTTCACTTTCGAGCTTTTCATTCATCGATATCGACGGACGAAACAGAGTGACGTCGCCACTCTTCCTGAACTCCTACGGGCCTTCGCACAAAAGCTAAAGACTGATTTCGTGGACTTCCCTTTCACGCTTCGCTCCTCTACGTCGTTCGACCTCGCACACTACGAAAGATCTGACTCTCTCTCTCCCCAACGTCAGTCGAGCCCTACGGCCCTAGCTTTTGCTCCTGCTTATAGCTCATAGAACTGTCCTCTCACCTTGGTCTGACCTCTGCCCCTGGCACCTTATTAATTGAGAGCATCACTCGAAACTAGAAGTAGAAGACTGGCCGGGTCCGATACTGAATCGAGAGCTGATCCCGAAAAAAGCAAAACTTTGAAAGCTTGATTCCCATACTGGAGAGATTTAATCTAGCAGCTTTGATAGAAAGAGGGTGCTAAGTCTAAGTAAATAAAGGAAAAATGCTGCAATCCACCCAATCGAGTTCAAGTTAATAATGCAGGAGTGATTTTAGAAGCACCTGCCCGTTAGTGTATCAAATATGTCTGTCTATCCCCCCGAGCAAAACGATCTCTCCGATCCGCGAGCTAGTTCGAGTGAAAAAACGAAGTCTCTCCAGTTTGAGTAGTTGATTCGTCAGTGTACATCCAGTTTGATTCCGCAAGGGGTAAGCCGCCGCCTTATCCAGGCAAGCAAAGAAGAAGGGCACCATCTAAGGCAAGAAGATATGTTCTCTCAATAAGATTCTTTGATAGGGGATTCCTTTTCAATGGCACCAAGAGCTGATTCAATCGAGTCGAGTACTCTAGAGCAAAGAGGGTTGGCAAGTTTGACGTAGGCATATTAGGTTAGGCACAAGTCAGTTCTTTCTGTCTCCCCGGAATAGAAGAGGAAGCATATATCAAAGCACCTCAGTCAGGTATGGGTGCGGATGGCTCAGGAGTACCAGTAGTACCATACGTACCAGTAGTACCAGACTATAACTATCGGTTGCTCGGGTAAATGCCCACAGAACTTATATACTATAAGGGACAGATAGAGTATATAGCTGAAGAGTGAATAGCTATACGGAAGTCTCTCCAAACAATGGAAGTACGGAGGAATGAAATAATCAAGTCTATATAGGGACAGTAGTATAAGTAAGGTGCATGACTCCGTTATCAACAGTCGTACCACATCACTTATATACTTTAAGGGATGATGAGACGAAAGTAAAGCGAATAGGCGACTGAACAGGAGCGCGAGAGTAAGAGCGATAGCGAGAGGAGTGAATGGAGAGAGTCAATGCCACTGGCCCAGACGATGAACAGGAACTACTGTAGCTGACGATCGAACTCCTCTACGCCTGGAGCTGCATTAGTAGCGTCGGCTAGTCTACAATAGCAACTCCGCTTGCGTTTACAGACATACTAGCTGCACCTCTCTTCGCTTCGCTCTTCGCTATTTTCTCCCTCCGCTCCTCGGCAATGATCCGCACACTACGAAAGATCTAACTATTTAATAGCAACAGTAGTGAATGGCTACCGCTGACCTACTAAGTGAATGGCTACGAAACGTATACTGATCTTGGAATGAACGAACAAGGAAAGTAGAGGATGAGGAGTGAGCAGGAGATGAGGAGAGAGTAAATAGCGCGCATAGAGAGAGACTATACGACCAAACCGAATGGCCGAAAGCACCCGTACGGTCGGCTTAAGCCCAGCTATTACGAAAGTAGTACTTCCCGTCAAAATGGCATAAACTCGATTTTCGCTAGTAACATCGCTGTTCCGTTCGAACAAAAGTTAGAAACCCCTAGTCGTAAATAGCCCCAAAGGCTAAGGAGATAAATAGCCCCAAGAAGCTAAATAGCCCAAAAGGCGTAGACTAACTGTATATAATATAAGAGTTGTACCTCTGCTACGCAGAGGCATATAAATAGCCTTTGGGGCTATTTACGACTAAGTAGAATAAACCATCTTACTAAAGTAGAAATACCTCTGCTATGCCTCTTTGTGAGTCGAAAATAGACCCAAAGGCTATTTCTTCTACTCAGCATAGCTGAGGTCTTTATATTATAGTAAGAGGGATTAGTCTACGCCAAAGGGGCTATTTATCTCCTTAGCCTTTGGGTCTATTTTCGACTCAAAGAGGCGTAGCAGAGGTACAACTCTTATATTATATACAGTTAGAACTTAACTTAATATTATGCTTATTTTAGTCGTAAATAGCCCCTTTGGCTATTTATATGCCTCTGCGTAGCAGAGGTACAACTCTTATATTATATACAGTTAGTTTACGCCTTTGGGGCTATTTATCTTCTTGGGGCTATTTATCTCCTTTTGGCATGAAATGCTTTTTTCGCTCGTACGCAGGTCGTTCAGTTCGACATTTGTTGATCTCCTATAGCGACAAAGTGCGTGAAACGGGTAGTTATAGCTCAGTATTACCGCGAGTACGAAGATGAGGAGTGAGCTACGCGTAGCAGAAGAGTGAATAGCAGAGGCGTTTACGCCATGAACACGACGTAGGTATGCAATGACATGAAATTGCGTAGTTGCCGTGAGAGGACAGCTGAGCTATCCCGTACGATGACAGACTGAATCTTGAGAAGTCAAATAGCACCTCCGGAGTTAGAATTACTCCAGACCGCTTGCGGAGTAGCAGGAGTCTGAGGATACCGAGAAGTCAAATAGAAATAGCACCGAGGGTAAAGGAATAGCACCGCCGATGAGGTAGAGAATTCGACCCAAACTCTCATAAACTGTCCTGCAGCTACAACAACTTGAGTTCACAAAAGAGTTTGAATGAATCTTAGGCAGCCGATGGCGAGAAGGAGTCAACCATACAAGTCTCTTCAGAAAGTGTACACTACTACGCCGTACGTAGCCGCTGATGTAGTAGCCGCTGATTCGAGTGATGATCTAGAAGGAAAAATGGTCTACCACACAAGTATATCTTCTTCAACGGATTTCTATCTCCGGAGTAGCATAAGGGAATGAGGTCGAACATGGTGTACCATTGACTCTTGGAATTGGCATAGGAGCATAGTGCTCTCTGAGAGAATAACCGTAGCTTGAGCACTGTCACATAGGCGTCACTCTGTTCGCTCCTAGCCCTCGTCTACTGCCATTATGGCAATCGAATAGCACGCGGAGTAGCAGAGGGCTGCAGCGTCAGTAGAGCTATGTAAGACTCTCGCCTAGGAGATGCATACTACAGCGTTACGCCCTACGGAGTGAAACTCCTCTGCGCTACTCCTACTTTAGTAGTCTTTACGAGGATGAAAGAGCTCCGGCATTGATCTTCGCTATACCTAACTGAGCTATTCTGAACGTATTTAGATCCACAGTACGTTGAGTAGTGTCTGAGCTCTGCTATTACGTAGTCTCATGGTTATTGCGATTGTTCGATAGGTAGAATCCGCAGCTTATAAAACGGCTGCATACATAGCATAGCATACATAAATAACGAATACATAAGTAACTATGATAGACCGACCAGTGAGAAAGCGGCATCAAACCTATTCCCCTACGTCCCATAGCTATAGGATTGGTTCTCCGTAATGGAGTAAATAGCTGCGCAGGAGTCAAATAGCCCGCTAGCGGAGTTGCAAGAGTGGAGGGATAAAATATGCTCGAGCGATAGCGAGAGGGGTGCAGCTGGAAACGCTAGCTCCTAAGCATGATAAAATGCGGTTGATCTCCTATAGCTGGAAAAGTCGTGCCGCAGGGAGAAGCATGATAAAATGCCAGAAAGTTGATCTCCTATAGCTGGAAAAGTAGTGAACGGCATTTTCGCTAAGGAAATGGACAACTCAATTGCAAAAAAGTAAGAAACCCCTAGTCGTAAATAGCCCCAAAGGCTATTTATATGCCTCTGCGTAGCAGAGGTACTTATCTTATATTATATACAGTTAGTCTACGCCTTTGGGGCTATTTATCTCCTTTCGGCATAAAACCGATTTTCACTAATAACTTGGCAGTTCCGTTCGACTAAAGTTTATCCCCTATAGCAGCAAAAGTAGTGCATTCATGGCTTTCCGATCAGAAGTTGATCTCCTATTTTGGTCTGGGAGTATCTCATCTGAATACTAACTACAATAGCTTACTCCGAGGGTAAAGGAATAGCACCGCCGTAGGCTCCGTACGCATAAGGACATCGTAAATAGCTACTCCGCCGATTCGGTCTGGTCGTACTCTCATCTGTTAACGGAATAGCTTACTCCGCTTTCGGTCTGGGAGTAACTCTAACTCCCCCGGTCTGGTCGTACTCTCGTCTGTTAACGGGATAGCTTACTCCGCCTACGGCGGTGCTATCTCCTTTACCCTCGGTGCTATCTCCTTTACCCTCGGTGCTATTTCTATTTGACTTCTCGGTGTCCAAATGCTCCTCTCTCGGTATCCAAATGCTACTTACTTGGAGTTGCTATTTCCGACTAGTACTAGCCGATGAGAAGACGACTAGACCGAATGTCGTAATTCTAACTCCTCCGCTCCTTCTAACGCCTCGAATACGAGTAGCTATTTCCTACTAGTATTATCCGATGCTACTCCTTCGACGCGCCTTATCCGATGGAATTATCCATGTGATGCCGCAGAAATATATAGTAAGGGCCGCTTCCATTATTAGAGCCGCTATTGGATCAAGCACTATCTTCGCTCCTCTTTCGCCTACTAAGCCTGGGCCCACTTGCGCCTGCTCGTTCCGGGTCTAAGTCAAGTTCGCCCCATTCCTGTCAAGCCTCTACTTTCTCTCAGCATCATTTCACTGCTCTCATTCAGGATAGTCTTTGAATGTTGAAGACACGGGTTCGATTCCCTTCTCGGTACTCCGGCTTCTTAGATAGGCTCCGGCTCTCTCACCATTAGATCTCCCCTTCCACCGGGATCCATACGCCGTCCGATCACTTGCTCTCTCGTTTCGCACCGTAGGCTCTGCCCTTAGAAAGCTATGCTTACCCCCTCAGGCCAGAAGATAGCAGTTAAATTATGAACCTTTGCCATCCGCTCCCGAGTACGAGATGCGCATGAGCGCTGCACACTACTATAATTATAGTATAGGTCACTCCGGCCCTCTCCAGTATTCATAGAGAAAGAGCAGGTTGAAGAGATTATTCATATAGAAAGATCAAAAAATAGGAGCTTTATTGACGCTTTGAGTCCCGTCCCCGCCTAGCCCAATTGAAGAAGCCCACTCCGCTATTGGTCTTTCCATGCCACTCTACTGCTATAGGGAATGTGGTCGCCTGCTTTCCATTCTTTCCATAGCGAAAAGGGACAGAGGCTCTTCTCTTCCCCGGTTTTTCACTTGTCTACTAAACTATCTCCGTCTCCAATCCGAGGACAGGGGACCGGACCGCTTATGAATCTAGGCCAGGCCAACCACTTAGTCTGCTCTCCAATCCGAGGACAGTAGGATAGAGGCTCAACCGACAGAGAAAGGGAGATTGGGCGCCGAAGCAAGAGGGAAGGATTTTATCGGACAGTGGAGTCGTACGTACTCTTTTCAGCGCAAGTCAAGAGCGAACGAGAGCTGTTAGTAGCGCACAATGAAGGAAGCACTCAAGGTAAGTAAGGTGCATGACTCCGTAAATGCCGACAGCACTTATATACTTTCAGGGATGATGAGACGCGAGCAGACATATCCGTTCAAAAGTATATTCATTCACCGGATAAGAGTTTGATTCGACTACGGTAGGTCTTATAGTCCATGTTAATATTCGACTCTTGCGTAGACTATCCGATCGTATACTGTTGAAGTACTCTGTTGTATGGTCGATATCGTCGATATTGTGTCCAGGATAAGATCTTTCGTAACAGTCAAGAGTCGATCCTATCCACCCTGTGCCGGAGTAGCAGAGGATGAAAGAGCTCCGGCGCGATATAGCCGATCTTTCTACGTGGTTTGGTATATAGAAGAGAATGACGAGATCACGAGTGTGATTGCTTCCACGCGGGTACCAGGTACAAGGCAAGCCAGGAGCATAGCTCGGTGACGCCAAGTCCGGTTGAGCATCGAACTGATCAGTACAACGGATCTCGTCTCGCATATGAAAATGCTTAACACATGCTCGTGCACCGCGTCCGCTGGAGGCAGTTGTGTCGAGCTTACCCGATTCTCTCCGTACGCCGCTGATTCGAGTGAAGACTACGTAGGAGCAGAGGACACCAGTCGGATCCGGCTAGCTTTGAACAATCTCACTCGAGTTAATACGGAGAAAGCAAAAACGAAAGAATTTCTTTTTTTGAAGGGTCTGCGCTAGTAGACTTTAATAGGAATGACTGAATCTTAGTGAAAGTGCCATATAGGGAGTACGGATTCACTCCGCGTCGGGTGGGAGTCGCTCCAGTTCACGCCTGCAATCTCCGCATGCTCCGTTACCACGTAGTTACCTCGGATCGCTCGACGTACAAAGGGTAAAGTTTTGGTCTGGTCGTACTCTCGTTCTCCCTCGGTGCTATTCCTTTACCCTCGGTGCTATCTCCTTTACCCTCGATCGGTAACGTCCAGGAGTTTCACTCCCAGTTACTACTCTAATGAGAGTGAGACCGGAGGAGAGAAAGAGAATTGCAACAGAGAGATGGAAGTACGCGGAATAGCATACTAAAGTAGCAGTAGCGCAACATGAGGGATAAGTCTGAGTACTAATCGGAAATAGCTACTCGTATTCGAGGGTATGAAGAAGAGAATAGTAGCATCTGGAACACGAACTGGACTGGAATCGAGAACTGGGGACTTGATCTATCGAAGTGACTACGGAGACCCGATAGGGACGTAGGGTAGACGTGCTCTGGTGGCTGCGACGTGTTCAATGAACGAGCATCGCGACGTGGAGGGAGAGAGAGAGGTACGAGCGATAGCGTCGTGGGCAGTCGCTCCTCACTTTTTTATACTATCTCCCTCTCACCTATGTGAGTAGAGTGAGTTGAAGCTGCATGCTATGTGTTAAGGCTTCAGCACAAGGAAAGAGCGCTCGAGTACTTATTAATGAGGGGCTGTTCCATACTATCTCCCTCTCTATTATCTGTATTTCCTAGTAGCGATCGGAGCTTCTAGTTTAGGCGATCGGTAACGCCAGGAAATAGAGAGAGATTGTTTGCGCACGAAGCCTCTTTTATCTCCCGTCGTAACGACGCCCCGTCGTTGGACTCTGCGGTACGAGCGATGTGGTTTCGATCGTACGTTCCTCTCGGCTATCCGATCGGGGGAGTTAGAGAATACGACCAAACAAAACCCGATAGGCACGAAAGCATCTCGCAAGGTGGCGAAGCCATTCAACCAACTTATATAGTCCGGAAGAGTAAATGGTGATTCATAACTACTTTAGATCTTTCCATTTACTCTTTCCTCTCGTAAGATCTTTCTACTCTAGCTCTCCACGTCGCACTCTCTACTCGGTCAGTATTCATCCCGTGCCCTGTAGTCATAAAGTACATAGTACATATCTCCTCCGTATACGTGATATTCCATCTTTGCCTCTGCGTATCTTCAAAGAGAAGAATATTCCATATGCGTAACGTAACGATAATAGGGTTACGAAACCAACTGGTCCTCTTTGGTTTATGCAAATGTGGCTCTATCCTACGGCCTTTGTTTGAGACTTCCCCTCTACTCTGTGATCCGCCCATCCTCCCTTAGTGACTTAAGATCAATACTTAGCATCGCGACGTGGAATCATAACTGTGATTAACTTCTGGGTGCTGCTATTCCTCACGGCGGTGCTATTCCTTTACCCTCGGTGCTATTCCTTTACCTCCGGTGTACGCTCCGTTACCGCTCGTACTATACTTCTATTGACTCTCTCATCGTCCCTATAAGTATATAAGTGATGTGGTAATTCTAAACGTACTTACCCGGAGTACTTACCCGGACGTACTTACCTTTAGTATAGCTATGAACTCTTCTGCTCCGCTCACTCCTCATCCTCTACTTTCGTCTCATCATCCCTTAAAGTATATAAGTGATGTCGGCATTTACGCATCGTATAAGATGGATCACTCTCTATACTATCTCTGTTCTCATCATCCCTTCCAGTATATAAGTGATGTGGCTGGTATATTCCTCGGGTAAAGGAATAGCTATTTCCTCCGGTATTGACAAATCGACTGTTGCTAGAAGGAGGCAAAATGCCGTTCAATGATTTTGTCATCCACTAACAGGTGTTTACAAGCCGATGAACGCCCGATGAACGCCCGATAAAATCCACTATCCACATAAGCTACCGCACAACCGAGCTAAAAATACAGCATATTAGAGCAATCCACTAAACGCTATTTAGGCACCGGCAGAGGGGCAGAGGATGAGGGGAGGGCAGAAAATATGTTACATTTATATTGCAGAGGCTGAACGCCGATTGGATTGCTGATAGGATAGCTGATTTAGGGCCGATAGGTGTCAGATTAATTGCTGATTTTGATTGCAGATTCATGGCAGATAGGAGTCTGATTGATTGCCGATAGGATTGCCGATAGAGGGCTGATTGGAGGGCCGATTGATAGGCGAGGATATACTATTTTGTTTAGTATTTAGGCACATGCCGAGGGAAAATGAAGCATCAGGGGACTCATTTGTACGAAATGGCAGATGCCGAGGCCCATGCCGATGGGATTGCCGATTGGATAGCCGATAAAATACGGATATCTTTTTTTTTCATTGATTATGATAGGTCTTTTAGATGCATTCATGTATTTGGCATTAAGGAATTAAGCATTCATGGATTATGCCAGGTATTATTTATTCATGGATTGCCGATGCCGATGGGATAGCCGAAAATACACCAAAGCATATTAGGGGCAATGAAGAAATACAAGTTGCTTTGCCATCCACTGCAGCATATTATTAGGGGCAAACGCAGAGGGATGAGCGCAGATCGAGGCAGATGCCGAGGCCGATGGGAAAATACACAACAGCATATTAGGGGCAATGAAGAAATACAAGTTGCTTTGCAAATATACTACTAGTTGCTTTGCAGATGCCGATGCAGAGTTCGATGGGATTGCCGATGCAGATGACGAGGCCGATGCCGAGGCTGATAAAAATCCCCTATAGCCTATTACGAGCGAAATGCAATACTACTAGACTAGTAGCTTATAAATAGATGATTTCCAGGGAGGAAAGTGACCACTATAAGTGGCCTCAGTGGCCAACGTAGATGCAGTATTTGTAGGAATACGTATACTACTAGGTAGCTTATAATTTATGCATTGCAGGGGGGAAACTTACCACTATAAGTGGGTATTAATATCTATACAACGCAACGATGCAGATGCAGATGACGATGCTGAGTGCCGATGACGATGCTGAGCGCCGATGCCGAAGCCGAGTTCGATGGCTGGGTATTTTCTTATTAGTTTAGCAATAATGTATTATAACATTGAGGTAAGATTCTGTAATTCTGAATGGCACTACCTGTTAAGATAAGCCGATGGGGATAGCTGATAGGAATGCAGATAGATAGCCGATAGAATAGCCGATAGCAAGTGATTATTAGGAAGTGGCTTTCTTTATATTGTACTAGTAGCTTTGCATTTCAATACTATGCAGATCGGATTTATGCCAATTGGATAGCAGATAATGAACTAACACACATTAAGCAGAGGTTAAAGCCAGCATCAGAGCACAACCTGTTAAAACGCCGAGGCCTAGGTCCCATGACCAGGCCGATGGGAGGGCCGAAGGGGATTGCCGATCGTAGTCTGCTTGAGTGCCGATAAGGATAGCAGATAGAGGGCAGATTGGATAGCTGATTGAAGCCGGATAGGAAGGCCGATTGATGGCCGGAAGATAGGAGTAAGATTTATAGCCGATAGGATAGCCGATTGGTCAGCCTACAATAGCTACTCCGCTTTGCTCCGCTATTGAACTTCTGCAATTAGGCAGCTATTTCGCTCCTCGCATCGGGAGGCGTAGCAGAGAGGTTCGGATATCGTAAATAGCGTAGCGTACTCCGGAGGGAAAAGGGAGGGAAAGTTTCGGTTTGGTCGTATTCTCTAACTCCCCCATCGAATAGCACGCTACGCGAAGAGCGAAATTGCAGATACGCCTTCGACCTATCGACACCAGGCCAGGAGAGTCAATGGCGTGTAATGCCGAGTAGCGGAGGAGGAAATAGAAGTAGGTAGAGCGGTAACGGGAAGTAAGAGATTAAATCCGATTTGACGATCTGAAATCCGATTTGACTATTGAGCGTTGAATTGAGCGTTTAAGAGAACGAGTTCGAGATTTAATCCGATTTGACTATTGAGCGCAAGCTCCGATTCGGCCATTCGGTCTGGTCGTATTCTCTCTTATATCTATCCTAACTCCCAAACCTCAACTTGACCCTTGGCGAAAGACTCCTAAACCGAATGACCGCTTGCTCCGTAGCTAGCCCCACCGGCTGACCGATCGACATCCGACGCGATTTAGCCGAACGAAGTGTACGAGTTCATGGCTTAGTGGGACTCAGATTGAGGATTTTTACTGGTTTTGCCCCTCTTCGCTGTCGCTCTTCGCTTTATAATCCTCCCCTTTTAGTCGAGCCCATTCTGGCCCTTCTCCTAACGTCTCACTCTTGACGAGCCTTCTCCTGTCGTCTCACTATTTCATACCCATGGGCGGCCTAACGTTTTTCGAAATGATCGATCGACGGCGCAACACTCTCTCGACTGTCGTCTCGCCCGTGCGGACCTTCGATAGGCGCGATATAGCCGATATTTCTACGTGGTTAGTAGAGAAAGAGTTATAGATGTTAGATGATTCCGAGTAATTGAGCTCGAAAGAACTCAACGAAAAGATGAGAAATTCGATATGCTTAACACATGTGAGTGCAACGCTTTTTACCCATGCTTTTCGAATGATTGTTGATCCCATGAGGATAGGGAGGAACCACTAGTGCTACGCCTTTCCTTTTAGGAGGAATTAAAGGTTGACGACCTGCCTTGCGCGGGGAATCCCACAACTTAAGAATTCGAGAACGGGGCATAGAACGGGGCACTCTGTGTGTCGAGCGGACTCTTTGGTTTTGTTTCCAGTAAGGTGCAAGCGGTAATTCTACTAGTCAAAGTCGAGCGTCTCGTCAGCTCCCGTCTTAGGCCGAACGAAGTGTACGAGTTCATGGCGCCGTGGTACGAAAATCTAGGATTTTGACGAGGGGAGTAAATAGTGAGTCAAATAGCCAGGGCGTTAGAGTGGAGCCCAGACCGATGAACTATAACGATGCGCTTGCTCTCGCGCGTCATCATTGATCAATAATTGTCGGGTTCGACTGCAATTGGATGTGCAGTCTCGCCCCTCTTCCCGCAAAAGAGCTAATCTTGTCCAATTTATATTTATTTTAGGCTATCTCTCTCTATATTAATATTAGAAGCTTTGATTGAATTATCTAGTAGTTTACTTTACCCAATTATAATATAAGTTCGGCGCGAACTTCTATTTATTTTAGGCAATTTACGTATAGGCGCCCCTCGCCCTCAATTTAACTATATTAGGGCAGGTGGAACTTATATTATATACAGGGAGTTGAGGGAATTTAGATTATAGTAGGCCATCTCTCCCTAGCTGTATATAAGTGCGACCGATAGGAAAGATTCGGATTAGTCGTAAATACTTTGGCTATTTCTCTACTCTGCATAGCAGAGGTACTTATATTATATACAGGCGGATTAGTCTACGCCTTTGGGGCTATTTATCTCCTTTGAACTTATATTATAGTATGGCGGCCCCACTATATATTTGGCGTAAATTGCGTAGCAGAGGAGAGAAATAGCCCCAAAGGCTATTGTAGACTAATAACTTATATAGTGAGGGCGCCAAATAAAATATGTAGTAAGGGGCTATGCAGAGGAGATAAATAGCCCCAAAGGCTATTGTAGACTAATCCGAATCTCCCCAAAAATATAGTCAATTTATTAAGAATGGTATATAATAAAGATGGGAATTTATTGTAATAGAGAAACGAGGTAAGGCCTAATATAAAAGTAAATTAGATGGGAATTTATTGTTTATTGTAATAGAAGATAATGCAGGATCTTTGTTTTGAATGGTAGAAGAGAAAGTTTCAAACCTAATGAACTCAAATTTGGTGGTCAGTAGCAACATATATATATACAAATAAGCATGATTAGTCCCTTCTATAAGTAATGCTACGCATGAATAATAGAGAATAATATAGTATTATTCATTCTTTAAGTGCGTAATTTCAGTTTAATAAAGAGTAAACATCTACTTGTAAGGCCGGTCTTTCTTACTTGTATAGTAATACTAGGTATAACCTTCGTCATTTCTCTTTAATAAAAGAAAAGCATCTACTTGTAAGGCCGGTCTTTTTTTTTCTTGTAATGTAAAATTAGGTATAACTTTATAAGCTTTTATTTGATGGAGTTTTTATATATGTATTATAGATTTTTATATATGTATTATAGATATAGATGATGTAGTGGTGGAAGGAGTGGAGGTTGGGTGGGGAATCGGTTGGAACGCGGCCTAAGAGGCCGGGAGGCCATACTATAATATAAGCACCTCTCGATGGAAATTTACTCGATGCATAGATCTCTATAAGCCGGATCAGATTACGCTTATAGAAGCCTAAGGAGAGAAATAGCCCCAAAGGCGTAGACTAATCCGAATGTCGAAGAATTGACTTTTATATAAAGTAAAATTCTGCTATTAAAGAAGTAGAATAGAAGCCCAGAAAATTACTTCTATATAGGCCGAGTACGCCTAAGGAGATAAATAGCCCCTTTGGCCCTGCATTCATAATATAAGTTCTAATCCGCCTGTATATAATATAAGTTCCTCTGCTATGCAGAGTAGAGAAATAGCCAAAGTATTTACGACTAAAGGAGAGAAATAGCCCCAAGAAGAGAAATAGCCCCAAGAAGAGAAATAGCCCCTTTGGCGTAGACTAACTGTATATAATATAAGATAAGTACCTCGGCTACGCAGAGGCATATAAATAGCCAAAGGGGCTATTTACGACTAAGTAGACTAATCAGCCTGTATATAATATAAGATAAGTACCTCGGCTACGCAGAGGCATATAAATAGCCAAAGGGGCTATTTACGACTAAGTAGACTAACTGTATATAATATAAGATAAGTACCTCGGCTACGCAGAGGCATATAAATAGCCAAAGGGGCTATTTACGACTAAGTAGACTAATCCGCCTGTATATAATATAAGTACCTCTGCTATGCAGAGTAGAGAAATAGCCTTTGGGGCTATTTACGACTAATCCGCCTGTATATAATATAAGTTCCTCTGCTACCCCTGTATATATATTGGGCAGATAAATAGCCAAAGGGGCTATTTACGACTAAGCCATACTATAATATAAGTTCAAATATATATACAGGGCCGAGAGTGAAAGGATAGCGACGGGAAGAACCCGAACACGAACACTACGATAGGTAGAGCCGTATACGGTTGGTCTTTCTTTATCTTTCACTGGTATGGGCAAGGACAGGCTAGAACTCCTGCGACGTGGAGAGGCCGTCCCAGTTGATCACACAACGAACGATTGAGCTTTCTCTGTTCCCGGTGCTCTTCCCGGATCTGTCTATCGTCCTATGGTCCCTCTTTGGCTATCCGAACAGTCTCTCGTGAGCTGAGCTATGGTAGACGAGTAAGGGATTGGACTAGCTGCCGTAATAGGACATAGAAGAGGATTAAGTCTCGAACTATCCCGACTAGACGTAATGCAACACCCGACTAGACGTAATGCAACAACGACTAGACAGGTAATGCAACTGTGGATAATCCGAAGTGGGCCGGAACTACCTATGTCCTCACCTAGCTCAGCGGGCACTCGTTAAGTCTGAAGACCTAGCTCAGCGGGCACTCGTGATAAGTCTGAAGTCCGCTCTTCGGCTCTTTCGTTTTCTATTGCGAGTCAAAGACGCGAGATGCCGAAAGCCGGAGCGGCGATGCCAGGGCGGGCGGAAAGGGCTCAGCGCACCTGCGTTCGATTCGAGCTAGGCCGACACGTGCGGACTGCAGAAAGGTTGGAGACCGCCGATCCTACTTCCGGTGCTTTTTGCGTCGTCCCATACAAGAGGTAGAGTTTGACCGGTTCCGACACCTTATTGTTGTGAGGCCCCTCCTAAACTAAAGAAGACGAATGGGTGAAAGCGAACGAACTGCTAAAGTGGAATGAATGAGTGTATTTTATTATTCTCTTAGGCTCGTTCGGGACTCATTCCTTAAGAGGACGACTGAGCCTCTGAACCTCCTTATCGGAAGACTCAAATCACCTTAAGTGCACCACGGAAAGAATAAACTTCAATCTTAGCTTGTGCCCGTCTTAGCCGGTCCCCTTTCGATAAAGCGGGCTCGGCTGTGCGATAGCTCCATTCACGACTATGCAATGCCTAAAGACTACGGTACGCGATAAGAGAAGCTTGCCCTCTTTCAGAGCCTATATATACCCTCTCGAACACTCACTAAAAGCACTGAAAAAGAAGACAAAAGAGCACGAAAGAAGACCCAAGAAAGCGATAGCGACGTCGACATCTCACTATATAGATTATCTAAAATAAAAGCAGTCGTTCATTCCAAGACTTCAGCTGCAGTCGTGAATGGCATATAATATTGCAGTAAGTAGTCGTGAATGGCGTCTTCACCGCTCGTCCGTCACTATCGTTCGTCCCTTTGGGGCCCTCAACTATTCAAAACTACGAAAGATCTACCGGTTCTCTTGCTTTAGCTTTATATATTGATATTAGATTTAGCAATCCCTTCGTGTATTTAGCAATCCTCGTGTCCCGTCTCTCGCACTCAAATCTGTCGGTTTCAGTTCAGTTCTTGCCTTTCTCAGTTCTGCTCTCGTGAGGGTAGAGTGAATGGCCAAAAGATCGTCCACGTCGCTATCGCAGGAAACTTACTTTTATATTAGGCCCAAAAATATAGCCATACTATAATAAAGGGGATTAGTCTACAATTGCGTAGCAGAGAATTTAATAGTATGGCGGATTAGTCTACAATAGCCTTTGGGGCTATTTATCTCCTCTGCTACGCCCCTGTATATATATTTGGCGATTGGATTAGTCTACAATAGCCTTTGGGGCTATTTCTCTCCCCAATATATATACAGGGCCCTAATATATAGTAAATTGAGGAGTTAAATTGCATAGCAGAGTCGATCGGATTAGTCGTAAATAGCCTTTGGGGCTATTTATCTCCCCAATATATAGTAAGGGGTAATTTACTAGATTTTTGGGGAGGAACTTAGATTATAGTTTAGTCTACAATAGCCTTTGGGGCTATTTATCTCCTCTGCATAGCCCCTTACTACATATTTTATTTGGCGCCCTCACTATATAAGTTATTAGTCTACAATAGCCTTTGGGGCTATTTCTCTCCTCTGCTACGCAATTTACGCCAAATATATAGTGGGGCCGCCTTACTATAATATAAGTTCAAATATATAGTGGGGCCGCCTTACTATAATATAAGTTCAAATATATATACAGGGCCGCCTTACTATAATATAAGTTCAAATATATATACAGGGCCGCCATACTATAATATAAGTTCAAATATATATACAGGGCCGCCATACTATAATATAAGTTCAAATATATGGCCTAAAATATAGTAAATTGTATAAATTGCGTAATTGACTATATTTTTGGGGCCTAATATAAAAGTAAATTGAGAGCTTTCATGATAAAGAATAATAGGAAATAAGCAAAAAGGAGCTCTATGGCAAGAAAGGCTACTCTTTTTTAAATCCCTAATGATGATAAAATGCACATAAAATGACTGCCACTAGCTACCTTTGAGTTTGAAGCCATATAGGAATAGGACGAGACTAGAAAGAAATTAATAATGAAATGAACTTATATTATATACAGGGATCGCGGGTCCTTGTCTTTGTTCTTTTCGCTATCCTCATTCAATTATAGAAGGGAAAAGAGACGAAGAGTAAAGTCCCACCTTAGCCTTTGAACTTCTTTGTGTAAAGTTCAGTTATGGGATGCTCTTCCGCCTTATCCCATCAAAGACAGAAAGGTTCCTCTCTAATCGCTTCCAATCATTTAATAAGCAGATGCCAGCTCCTCTGAGATTCTTTCTTTGTCGCAACTTGAGTCCAGCCAGAGCAGACCAAACACACGTAGCCATCAAGCCATCAATTGATGCAGCTGGATAAGGAGGCAAATCTAACAGAAGCTAGAGAAGGAAACTCTTATGAAAGACTTGAAGAAGCTGGGAATAAGGTAGAGCGCTGCCAAGAACCCATATTGCGAGACGGGAGCACTTTAGAAGTTGCTACACCTCCGCTCAGGAAAGAAGAAAGAAGATCTTGACCCAGGCATCTAGAAATGGGCGCCTATCAGATCTCTTGCGAAGCCGGACCTCTTATTCCTTGAATGATTTTCCAGTAAGAGTCAAGGTTAGGATTCGATTCCCGGAGTGGGGGGCCGAGGCTTGATAAGGCTTCATCGGCATCTCTTTCTTTATCTGGTGATGGAAAGATTAAACCTTTCTGCTGCGAGGAGGAGTGGGAAGTTGCCCTGCTCCAACTCAAGAAGAGAAAGATGGCCATTCCCTATCGCCCATACGCAACAGTGGCATCACAAACAAGGCATAGCCCATCACTGACTGCCTTAGCACCAAGCGGGTGGTACGGCTACTCCTCGCTACCCTGAATACAAGGCCCAGACTCCTCTCACCGTTCTACCATTCATATGATATGATAAGTGATTGAGAGTAGAGTAATATGGGCTCGTACACGTTCTCTTATTACTTGGATCTCCCTCCCTTCCCCCTATGCCTATTCTCCCGAGCTAGGTCTCAAACAAACTATCCTCTGATCGGATGGACGTGACTAAAGTGTCCCGTGACTAAGAGAATAGGAGAGGGAAAAGCTATAGAGATGGAGAATAGGATGCTCAGGGGGGAATTGAAATGGGGGGAATTAAAGGAATGGAATCCAATGAGGGGAGGGCGCTACCTTATTGAGAACTCAAGATGGCTTACTTGGTTGAGACCATGATTAGTTCCGGGCACCTATCTCTGCTTCTTCTAATGTCTTTCTTTCCTCGGCTCTGGTCCCCTCTTCCACTGTCTTTTATCGCCTAGTTCCCCACTGCTCTGAACTTATGAATTGGCCCTTCTCCGCCTCTGCTCCTTGCACAGAAGACTAGCATTGCCGATTCTCAGGTTCACTGGTTCTCTTCGCCCACACCTCTCATCTCCGCTCTACCTCGCATCCGGGGACCACATCGCAGCACATCTATCATGAATGATACAAAAGATTAAGAGTCAAAGAAAAGCATCTCACTTGAACTGATCCGAAAGAGATAGAGAGACATAAGAGATATGATCTAGTCCCACTTAGCTATCAATCAAATAATACATGATGAATCGTCTACTAGGGAAAGTAAGGGCAACGAAGCTGACGCATGGGAGCCGAGACAGGAAGAGAAAAGAACAAGAAAAGCAGAAGCATAGTAACGGAAGAGTGCAAGTGAAGGAAGCACCCGAGATGCAAGAATCAGTGTCAAGCAGGAAGAAGTGCAAGAATCAGTCTCCTACCGTAGCAATGACGAGATCTTTCGTAGTTTTGTAGCCGGGCCCTATTCATTAATGGGTTGGTTGGGAGTGGTCAATCGACCGAAAGCGAGAGAACGGGCATAGGTAGGATCTGTGGAAAGAGGAACAGCAGTCTCCCCCTTTGCCACAGGAGCTAAGGATAACTTCTTTCAAGAGAAGTGTATTCGGGTCTTTCAGCGTGAGGTGTGCGGACGGGTAAGGGGGCGCGGAGTCTCTTGATCTTTCTCAAGCTTGTCAGCATGACCGTGCTTCTATGCTGGACTGCTGCTAGGATGCGATGGGCTGGGCCTCTATTTATCGTACGGTTGGCTACGGGAGCGGAAGGGATATGGTCTCATGGGCTCAGTAGTTCAAGGCGGATGATAGGGAGTTCTATATTTCCAATTCACTCACTTCGATATGCGAACCGACCAGGGAGAGGCTAGAAGGGCGGAATCCGTGAACTAGAGAGAGTCCGGAAAGAAAAGGCAGGGCTAGGCGAATCAAGCACTACAGTAGCAGAGAGAGGAGGGGAGATGGTAGTTGAGTTGTTATGCCCACAGTTCCTTGAAGAAAAGAGGGGCAGGACGTCCAGGTAGCCACACCTATACTATAGTTGTTGTTTATAAGGGCGATAGTGAGCAGCGGGAGATCCTAATCCGTATTCAATGCTACAGTGCCAGGCGAAGTGTGGTAGAGGGTATCGTCAGATAGCTCGAGCGTATGCGAGAGGGTATAAAAGATAGGCTCGTTTTAAAGTTAGGCCCAAAAACCTAGTAAGTAATTATGTCAACTGATCTGCCTATCCTTAAGGTGTAACTCCGAGAATTCCAGTAGGTTTTAGAGTTGAAGATGTTCCGGGTGCGAATGTTAGCTTAAGTGAGCTTTCCGTTGAGTCCGGTCAGTTGTTATCGGGTGTAAATGAATTAAAGCGCTTGTCTCTTATATAAAGAAAGAAAAATCACGTATAGAAATGCTGCTTCTTTTAAAAGATGTGGACTCCTTTCCCAACAGTAGAAGTAGAAGCAGGAGAGAAAACTTTTGGACTGTACCCACTCCCTTGAAGCGGGAAAGATCAGACTACGTACCTATAGTTGAGGTGAAGAAGCCTAGATGGATGGAAGAATGATGGCTTACCGGATATGGGAAAGAAGAGATGGACAAAGAAGCAACTAAGATAAGAGAGTGAAGGCTGGCTCGATAGTGTCAACCAAACATTCCGAGGTCAGATAGTCATCCATACCACACCACAACGAGAAGGTAAGGCCAAGGATAGAAGCCTCTCCGTCAGTAATCGAGTTACGCTATGCCTTTACAAAGCAGCTACTCCGACAAGAGCAGTAAAGGGAAAGAGATCGGTGACTAATAGGGAATCAACCAGTTCCAGTTCAGGCATCACATCATCCTAATCATCAGATAGGGAAGCCGGGATCCTCTACTCTTTTCCCGGAAGCGCGTCGTTATCACACCGCAGCAGATTATTACCAGTATAATTGCGTGCCCTCCTTAAGTAAGTTCAATAGTATTCAAAACTACAGAGTTCAATCTCTTCCCGGCGTAGTACCTATTATTTTATTCCAGGTGCTTCAATTGTTCTTTCATCTAGGCATATTCATTATATACCAGTCCAGTCAGATTCAGATTAATATCTTTATATGATATACCATGAATCTTCAAATCTTTATATAAGAAATAGGCACGCCTACTTATATATGACCAGTAGCTAGACGAGTATCTTCTGTTCCCGTAGTATAGTTGAATCTTTCTAGTGAGTCTGAGGGATGGGCTCTTCCATAAATGGATAAGAATCTGGTTGTAGCAGGCTTGATCTTGGAGAAGAATAGAAGTTGAAAGTCTGCCCGGCTGAATACGAGTTTGCACATTTGCTTCATCCACATATTAATACTTACGAGTACCGAAGTAGTTGAGTAAATATATAGTAAGGGCCGAGCGAGTACTTGTACTTTCTTACACATTATCGTACCCTTAGGCGGGGAAGAATGGCTTGCCCTTCTGATCGGCAAGTTCAAATCTTGGTTGCTGAGGTCAGAGGAAAGAACCCGAGTCTTAGATGGAAAAAGACGATCTGGCTATCGTTGCATGGATGTGAGGCGAGGCAGCAGTAAATAGAAATAGAGGAGTGAAGTGAAGAGCATTAGCATTCCATAGCTATCGGATATGGGCCGTGGAGCCGGAGTCATCACTCTTGACGTTCTAATTGGATTCCGGCCTATAAGTAAGATCTCTCGTTCCACCCACGGCATAAGTAGAGGAGACCGCGGCTTGACTTCACTTCTGCCGGATTGGAAGGGGAAGCCCCTGCGTGCAGATTTGGATAAGGTATGCTGAAGTTCGTATGCATCTGCGAGTGCTCTTGCTGTTAGGGAAATGACAGCAGAGTTCAAAAAGCAATTCAATCCGACGTCATCCGATGGCCCTCTCCGGCCCCTCATTCAATCTCGAGCCCCTCGCCCCGTCGCACATTCCATGCTTTACCCCATATCGCACATCGAGGAAGAGCGTCCCAGTAGCTATAGTTATTCTCCTACCTACCTGGTCGAGCGAATCAGGACTTTGACGCCTATGCTTTCGCAAATATATATACAGGGCCGATATGAGATCTATATCTCTTTATCATAGAATATAAGGATAGATAGAAGAGGTAGGGAGAGAAAGAAGAAGAGCGAACTAACGACAGAAAGGCAAGTCTCAGTCGAAGTGAAAGTAGCCATCGGTCAAGTGATGTGATGATGCTCTCCCATGTCATCAAGGCATGGTCAGTACGGTAGTCGTGCGGTGAGACATACAAATATACAAATAGGGAAGAGGGGAAGCGAGCTACGGGGACAAGGCCGGTAGTCATGCTCTCGTACCGAAGACCAACCATGCCACGAAGCCTAAAGCTCTCACGGGACGATCGAGCGAGAAGGAGCTTGGATTGGAAAAAAGGACTAGTGAAGTAAGTGCGGGAAGAGGCATTCAAATGTACGGGGCCGAGGCCCTAACTAGGCGTGCGCATCAAAAGAGGGCTCCTTTATTTCATTTCCTGGCAGGTCGGCTCATAGTGAATGGGTCTTCTAGTCAATAGGGGTATAGCAATAGTGACTCGTTATGCGCATAAAGGACTGGGCTCTTCTTCAAGTAGTTAATTCTGCTGCCGGCTCCGCTCCACTTGTCCGGTGGAGAAGGTCTCTCACTATGCTCTCTCAATGTGCAATTCTTTCCATTTCCTCCCCAGCGCTTCCATGGCATGCTCAGCGTCCACTCTCGCCTGGCACCGAAAGAAGAGACTTCGGCTCTACTAGACCGACCGGCCCTGCTTCGATATCCTCCTAAGTAGTTTTCCCGGATCGAAGAACCCCCTCGTGGATCGAGCGAGAAGCCCCAAGTTTAGACCAATGAGAGCTAGACTCCTAGCCCGCTTCCCTAAGTCTGACCGCAGAGTGGACTTGAGCGGAGAGATTTAATATAACCCGGCAAGTAGAGGAGCCCTTACTTAAGCAGAGAGTGATTCTCAGTTGATGAATTAAAGTCCTTCCTCGCAGATCGGGAGTAGGGATTGAATTTCATAGTGAAAGTGGGCCGGCCCACTCAAGTAGTGAGCTGGATAAGTTCCCAATTGTAGTTGATCTAATTAAGTTCGCAGCCACGTCGCATATATCCCACGCGTCATTATCACAACACAATAACAATGAATCGCTCCTCTAGCAACAGGTCGTGAATGGCAACTTATATGTATGGCGGCCCTGTATATATATTTGAACTTATATTATAGCCCTTCGGAATTTCTATTTATTTTAGGTAAATATCTCCTTTATATTTATTTTAGGTAAATATCTCCTTTCTATTTATTTTAGGTAAATATCTCCTTTATATTGATTTTAGGCTTAGTCGTAAATAGCCCCTTTGGCTATTTATATGCCTCTGCGTAGCAGAGGTACTTATCTTATATTATATACAGTTAGTCTACTTAGTCGTAAATAGCCCCTTTGGCTATTTATATGCCTCTGCGTAGCCGAGGTACTTATCTTATATTATATACAGGCTGATTAGTCTACGCCAAAGGGGCTATTTATCTTCTTGGGGCAATTTCTCTCCTTTAGTCGTAAATAGCCCCTTTGGCTAAGGAGATAAATAGCCCCGAGAAGATAAATAGCCCCAAAGGCGTAGACTAATCTGCCTTACTATAATATAAAGACCTCAGCTATGCCTCTTTGAGTCGAAAATAGACCCAAAGGCTATTTATATGCCTCTGCGTGGCAGAGGTACTTATCTTATATTTAGTAGGATTAGTCTACGCCTTTGGGGCTATTTATCTCCTTAGCCAAAGGGGCTATTGTAGACTAAGTAGAATAAACCATCTTACTAAAATAGAAATATCTCTGCTATGCCTCTTTGTGAGTCGAAAATAGACCCAAAGGCTAAGGAGATAAATAGCCCCAAAGGCGTAGAATAAACCATCTTACTAAAAAGGAAATACCTCTGCTATGCAGAGAAGATAAATAGCCTTTGGGTCTATTTTCGACTCTAAGGAGGCGTGGCAGAGGTACTTATCTTATATTATATACAGTTAGTCTACTTAGTCGTAAATAGCCCCTTTGGCTATTTATATGCCTCTGCGTAGCCGAGGTACAACTCTTATATTATATACAGTTAGTCTACGCCAAAGGGGCTATTTATCTTCTTGGGGCTATTTATCTCCTTAGCCAAAGGGTCTATTTTCGACTCAAAAAGTGCATAGCTGAGGCCTTTATATTATATACAGGCGGATTAGAACTTAAATTATTATGAATGTAGGGCCAAAGGGGCTATTTATCTCCTTTCGTAAATAGCCCCAAAGGCTATTTATATGCCTCTGCGTAGCAGAGGTACTTATCTTATATTATATACAGTTAGTCTACGCCAAAGGGGCTATTTCTCTCCTTTAGTCGTAAATAGCCCCAAAGGCTATTTATCTGCCCAATATATATACAGGGGGTAGCAGAGGTACTTATATTATATACAGGCGGATTAGAACTTATATTATGAATGTAGGGCCTTTGGGGCTATTTATCTCCTTTGGCGGCCCTTTTAATATAGTGAAATTGCGGTCGGAATTTATATTCATTTTAGGGCGGAACTTATATTATATACAGGCGGCCCGGAACTTATATTATATACAGGCGGAATTTCGATTGCCTAAAATAAATATAAGTTGGGCGGAACTTATATTATATACAGGCGGCCCGGAACTTATATTATAGTAAGAGAGACTGACAATAGAGGATTTCCATGAATCTTCCTATCTGCTAAAGAAGTCAGATCTCTGTCACTGACGGCAAGCCTTGATAGGTAAGGCAGGTCTCTCTTTCTCTTAAAGCAATTTCTCAGTGTGGAGTGAGGTCTGAATTCTCAATTTAGCTATTGCGTACAATCTCAGATTCTAACCTAGCTATCTAAAAAATATTGGAATGAAAACAAAGAACTTAGCAAAGAGAGATGGCAAGAGGAATGGGCTCAGGGCCTACTAGTATTATTTA
>NW_027432662.1:0-17904 GCF_044706935.1 Curcuma longa
AAAGGTTGCAAGCAGACATGCTTTAACAGGCTAAAAAAATAACACATTTGAATAAATACATGTGGTTAATTTTTCAGTCTCAGAGAGGGAAGAAAAGAAGCACAAACTATTCAACTTCAAACATCATATAAAAAACTGAAACCAGCAAGCACCATACAAAGAAAAGCAAAACTGAAAGTTCCAGCATGAAAACACCTGAATTGCATCAGGAGTGGCATATGTCCTTGGATATCTCAAGTGATCAGCACCAATAAGACAGAGTCTTGCAATCTCGGTATATGGTTCAATATTTGCTTCAGCAACCAAGTAACAAGTATGAGCTGCAGTTACCTGCATCGATATGAATTAGGGGAGTAAACCAAAGTTACCAATTCTATAATCAGATTAAAGAAATAATAAGTGAAAGGATAGCCACCTCTCCTCTGTCCTTCCATAGGCAGTCTCCAAGATGAATAATTACCAGTTCATCATCTTTTGTTCTGTTTGCAGTTATAATTGCTAAATTCTCTTCCCATTTATCCAACATCCCACTGGGCTGAACCTGTCAAGTGCTAGAGAAAAGAAAAAAAAAAAACCAAAATTGAATGCTGAAACATGCCAAATGGAATTTTATATCACAAATCAACCATAAACAAAGTTATAAAAATAATAATTAATTGAGAAAGAATAACACTCTAGGATATCAAAGTTTCTGCAATCATTTATAGTTAATTATGTTGAAATCATATTTCATCCCTATGATGTCCAAGGAGAATCACAAATAACAACACATTTGATAGAGAGTTTGATGCAAGCCAATGTGGGAGTGCTATGAGGAAATTGGCAGTCACTAAGGATCTATGGGAAATTGGTAGCCACTGTAAGTAATTTGTTTATAGGGCTATTGTGGAAAACTAAAATCACCAACAATCTACAATCATGAATCTAGTTGAAGCAACGCTCAGTGCTGCACATGATGTAGAATTCCCAGTACTTTCTGCTTTAACAAAAATAAATATAATCAAAGATTTATGTGTTCGAAATCAAGAACTTGAGATATACATATGTTTTTACATATGAATGGCATAATGGTTCAAAAGTGAAAATCCATAGGAACAACAAGAATGGTGTTTGATGCAGATATGATCAGATCTCTACAAATATCTCACCATATGTTTACTGCCTTGGTTATTAAATAAGAAATGGCAAAACCGACCCTCTTCTTCTCTCTTCCCACCTCCTTTCCCTCCTTTTCACTACCCAGGTAAATAACTTCATTGCCTTCTCTTCTACCTCTTGTCCCTACCCTTCCACTAACCTCTTTCCTCTCCTTCCCCTCCAACTGCAGCCCTAGCAAGTAAAATGACCCTCAGTGTTCTTTGATCCACTTACTGTACACTGTCAGAGATTGTCAGTGACTTTATCATTTTACCAAACAAGGTAATGTGAAATCATCCACAACCTTATTTAACTTGACCCCCCCCCCCCCCCCCCAACAATCCTAAATCCTATTACCAGTTATACACAAAAAAAAAAAAACTAAGAAAGAACATGCAAATGAAAGTGTGACTGGCAGTCAATTATCAAGGGTGGGGAATCACGTAAAAGGTGCAACAACATTTCTATTAATTGAAGTCATGAAATATGATATAAACATTTGTTCCTTGCTGCACCAATCATATTCATTGGGTAGACCAGAGATTTATTTTCAATCAAATAAGATATCAATTTTACCTTGAAGAAGGGAAGAATAACAGAACATTCATCTTGAAGCAAAATTAGAAGTTAATTTCTAAGTACAGATTGAATTATTCAATCACCTTTGCCGGCTGCATAGGTGAAGCCAAAGGTAAGCTATTAACTGCATTCTCCATTGGTAAAAACACATCTGCAGGTTGTCCAGCAATAAGCAGACACAGTGATCGTAAAGGTGACCCAAATGCAAGCTGATGTTGTGCCATCTTCCTTACTGTGTCAACATAAAACTGCAACCAAAAGTGTTAGACCAATCAGAGCTCAAAGAAGAATAAAAACTTCGCATTATAAAAATGAACAGAAAACAGATATTATCTAAGATCAAATTGAATCCAACTAAATGAGCCGTCTTTTTCACTGTCGAAGCATGGAACTATAACTAAATTATGAGATCCATCAGAATAATCAAGAATTTTTCCCATCTGAAACATGAATAAGAAACAAATATTATCTACAACCAAATCAAAAAATCAACTAATTTTGCAAGTGCAGAGAAGAAAGCACAAGTATACACACCTTGTCTCCAAACTGGGCAGCAAGAACAAGAGCAGGGCCCCATAATTGACCTTCTTGAGCAAATTGGAGAGCCTCCCTCCTCTTACCAGAAACAAGAAGGCTTTGCACCATAGCAGCAGTTGCCTGAAAGAAGTTGACAGAACAGAGACTTTCACAGCAAGTTCACTAGATTATACGAAATTATTGGGGGGGGGGGGAAACTCAGATGAACTCAAGGTACCTGAAGTTGGCTCTCTGATGGAATATTATTCAAACAATAATCATATGAACCATACCCTCCAAGAGGAGCACTGCTTATTTTTGACGAAGCAAAAAGATTGCATACTTCCATTTCTGGACCATTAACATCCTACAAGCAAGAAAATTATACTGAAGGTACAAGAAATTGCTAAAACCTGAAGAATTCTAAGATAAAAATTAATGAGGAAGTACAGTTCACACTTAATAGCAAGGACATTTTGGTATTTTCTTAAATGTATGCATGGCTCAGATAGACATGCCAGAACAGCTTGAAAAATTAGCTCTTCACATAAGGAACAAATGACAACTAATACTTATACTCCTTAAAGAAGACCTCTGTTTGTACTTGTCTACTAACCTACAGCATCCTCCTACACAAGGGTATCTTAAATATAGTACAGTCCAAAAAGCTCTCATCAGCTGTAGATGCTAAGCAACGGATTGAAAAAAAAAACACTAAATCAGCCAAACTTTGGTTAAGGTGATAGTTAAATAGTATCTGTCAATCCAAGTGCTACTACTAATTTATCTCGAAATCAAAATTTCAGGACAGTTTCCTATCTTGTAGAAAATCCAGGTTAGCATCAGTGATTTTTGTAAATTAGCTCATTCAATCCCAGAAACACGACAGATCTGATCAGCTCTGGTAGCTGTTGAATTCAGATGTTTTATAGATGCAGACAGAAGCACATGGACCGCTTCCAGTATGTGGTCAAAAAGGAAAAAATATTTGTGCCAACATGCTGGGTATATTATCTTCAATAAGCAAAAAATGATCTCCCAACAGTCGAAGACTTATGCATCAGTCCACTAATGGGTGTATGCATAATTAGGGTCTTTAGAAGAAATTTCTTTGTATAACATAACCAATGATAAGACCCTATTGTTTCTACCTCATATTATAACAATGTTTATCCTATTTAGGTTATTGGTTGAAACAAAAATCATCTCACTTGTACCAAAATAAAAGAACACAATTTGTTGAAGATAGTAAGTTCATAGGGCTGACAGCTGAACCAAAATCAATGGGCAAATCTTACTTCAACTAGTAAACTTCTGATGAAAGAAATTAGAAAAATCTTCATCCTAAGAAAATATTGCATGTAAGCTATAGCACGAATTTTTTCACAATGATGATCCTGTGAAAAATTCTACTTCAGTTTCTCCACAATGAAGCTTTGCAGTCCCATTTGTCTTCTCATTTTAGGTTACCCAAATTCATCCTTGATTTGTTTTGCTTAGTTCCACTCATAAAAGGTGGTGATGATAAAATATACCGAACAACTATGAAACACTGTTTGGTATATCTAAAAAACCAATCAGATTGGCAAAAGCTAATTAATCAGAGGGGGAGATGCAGCTGAAGAAGAGAAACTGCCTAGATCCTCATCCTTCAGATATGTTACACAAATCTGTGTCTAAAAAGTGAGCACAATCACCATCATAATCAAAAATTTTAAATATATATATATAGTCACTCTTGTTAGCTTAGGAGAAATCAATAAAAAATCTTACAACCAGTAAATTGGTTCCTAATTCAAATATCTAGAACTGGAAGTGCTTAAACGGATCGACAACATGTCTTTGCTGTTCCAACAACAACATTCTTTGAAAAGAAAAGACCGTGCATTAGGAAAACCAATAACAACGATGTCTTTAAGGTGGAATCCATATTCTTGTGGCAATCATCAACCAGAATGACTGCCACCAGAAGCATTATCAGGCCAACCTACACCATGTTTGTTGATGATTTAGCTTCCCATATTACTTACTGAAATAATGATATGGAATAGAACTAAGAGGTCAGAATAGAATTTCCATATGAATCAAGTTGCACCATGGTATGGTGAAAAATTGTTATTATCTAGATATGAGAACTCCAACAGAACCAAATATTAATTCCATAAAAATGAAATGCAAGAATAATGGTTATATAACCATTCGGAAGAAAAAATTTGCAGTCAAGAACTTTAGAGTGAGAGGAACACAGACATGATCTTTTTGACCTTCTGAAACGAAACAATCATATAACTGTAACAAGAAAAATATATGTATAATTAATTTAATTTGAGACTAATGTTACAAAAACCTCTTGTGATGGATCAGAGCCAAAAGGTGATCGAAGTTTTCCATAATTTTGCAATGATATTTTGAGCAACGAAACAAGCAACTTCAAAAGTTTCCCCTTCTGAAACTCCATGACAGGAGCATCATAGCTTGAAATTCTCTCATCTAACCATTTATTTATATCCTTTGTAGAAGCACTCCCACCAACAAGAGGACCTGGAAAATTTTGATGGCACAAAGAATGGAAGTAATCCCATGCAGTGCTCGAACCAATACTCGAAGCGTCAAGTTTATTCGTCACAACTTCGGACAAGCTAAGAATAGAAATCACAGCAGCAGGAGTTCCCTTCCAAATGAAACGAATTTTCAGATGCAAGACACACAAAAAAAAGTTGAAAAACTAAAATGTACCTACAAAACCAAAGTAGGTTTTTAGAGCTTACCTGGCTTCCATAATTTATGTTTGCATCAAAAGAGGTGGCATTTTTCACAACTAAGAGCTTCCCTCCAAACCCAAAAGCAACCAAAGCATGTGCAGGGCATCCAGCTGACGATCTTCCTTCACTAGAAGAATAAGTGAACTGGGAATAAGAAGCTTTTGTATCTTGAAATGAATGTTGTGAATAGTCAACTGAGTTTTGATTGCCTAAGAAGCTGCTGGGCATACTTTTCTGAATGCTATGTGGCATATTTTGAGAATAAGTTGGATATCTGCTTTCCCCATTGACAGAGTTGTGTGGCGACATAATCCCATTAGAGCTGCCAAAATCATGATTAACAATTGGTTTAAACATCTGAATACCCACACTACTTTCTGCCTCAGTTCCAGTAGGTATGTTCGGATTGTAAAAGCTGTGTACCTCCTGCTTTCCAGATAAACCTCCAGCCTGTAGCGTGTTCTGCTGATGAGAATAGCTACTTGATAGAGGAGCCCAGTGCTGCACAAACTCTTGGCTGTCCATGGTTCCCTTAGAATTTTGTTCAGTTTGGCCAACTTGATTATATACACTGTAGTTCCCACTTGAGAAGCCATTTGAAGCAACTACCTCATTCCGAACTTCAGTTAGTATCGGGGTAGTGTATGACTCAAGGGAATACCAGTTTTGGGTGTTGGTGTCATAGTACCATCCAGGATACTGAGGATCAAATACCATATTAGGAGGGAATTCTGTGTTCTCCTTATAACCAATGTTCCAATTGGTAGTTGTAGCATTTGTAGCTGTTGCAGTTTCTTCAGCTATGGTCTCCAAGACTGACTGTGAAGTTTGCTGAAGGTATAGATTATCTGATGTACCCAAATTGGAGTTGAAAGCAGGACCTTCTGCACTGTCCATAAAGTTTCCTTGTGAATCTAATCTTGACGAATCATGTTGATTTTGTGCATTCGTGCCTGCATCATAGCCATCTAATTGATACCATTGCCCGGTAGTTGCATCATACTTCCAACCTGGGTAGAGACTCTCCCAATACTGTGCATCAATACTTGTGTTCTGATCAGTTGCTGAGCTTAAGAGTTGGGAGTCTTGCAGCGTCAAGGAATTTGTATGTGCGTCCAAGTTTTCAACTTGATTTTCCACAGGGGAAAAATTAAGATCAGCATTGGATTTCAATCTATCTGATGATGAATCAACATTCTCAGCAAAGAAATCTGAATAACTTTCCAACCCAACATTGTCAAACGGCTGGGAGCTGACACTGAAGGCACTCCACTGAATCTCTTTTACACTAGTTCCCTTGGATCCAGAATGTTGGGTGGATAATGAACTTTGTGGTTCAATCACAGAAGAACTCACAACTGAACTTTCCAATGGGGCTACCTGGTCTAAAGAAGAATCTAAAGGTGGGCAGTTTGCAGAGGCCAAAGGGTCATTCAAAGGATCCGAAGACTGGAAGGCCTCACCTTGTTGCAGTCCATTTGATTCGAAAACCAATCCAGCATCATCAGGATCCTCCACAGAGGTACCAATATCATCATCAAGGCTGAGGTTAGATAAATCTCTCACGATTTCGTTGGGACGACGATGGGAACCCGCTCCACCAAAATCATCATCTACTAGATTGTTGAAGAAATCCTCATCGGTCTGATCTTCCACATGGAAAGGAGGAGATTCCATCTGATTCTCAACAAAGCGAAGCTACCAAGGCAAAAGCAAAATCGCTCCCTTCTTCCCACAATTATCAAAACAGCAATTTTTTTGATCCACCGGGCCACCGACTTATTTCAAGCCGGATCCCTCAAAAGAGATCAAAAAATTTTATCAAAGATCGAGCTGACAGGGGATCCTCGGTCGTAACCGCCGATTCGATTCGACAGAAATCGCATCCAAAACCCTAAAAGATCTCCATTATCCCAAAATTACAACTTCCCAAATGATACTAGAATCACAGGAAGCCACGGCGTGCAAGATCGAGTAAATCTTCCGATCTCCACCGATCTGACACCAAAAACAACAGTGAAAGATACAAATGATGACCAAGGAAGACGAATCGGCCTTCAGAAATCAAAAGTTACCGAGCAAGACGCCGGAATCGAAGAGCGATCAGGAGCGCCGAGATCTGAGAGGACCGAAGCGAAGAGGAGACGAACCCTCGTTCGCGATCTAGCCGACACCTCGCCCCAAGTTTTCCCCCCTTCTTTCGTGGTCGTTAATTTGTTTCCATTTCCCCTGTTTTTTCCCAAATTCCCCGGTTTAACATTCGGCCGTTTGCAAAACCAAGCCGAGACACTACTACGAAATGGTAGAAAATATAAATTAAGCAGGGCCTAACTGGAAGTTTATAATGAAAAGGCTACGGATACTACAGTGGTGGAGTGGGCCGTTCACCACGCGCTTTCTGAACCGCTCATCGCGTGGGCTCCACGTCTACCATCCGGGTTGACTTCCCTCTTTGGTTTACCGGACCGGACAATCAAATCCGGCCGGCTCAATCACATCGTTAGACGAAACGGATCCCACGGTCCAACAGATGAACAAGATTACTTAAATTGAAGAATCCAAACATGGACTTGTACAAGATGTACTAAAATTAGTCATGCATGTTTGGAATTAATATATAATAAGTGTAGGGAACTTAGACTAGACTTGGATTGAATCATGCTTGCATGACCTCGTTTGAGTTTGGTTGATTGGTTTGAATCAAATTAGCGGTAATAAGCATCAAAACTAAAGACAAACTTACACACACAACACTTAGACTAAGATTAACTTCAACTCAAATTGAATCATATTCCCATGACCTCATTGAGCTAAGTCAATTGGTTTGCATTTGACCAGACCATCATCAAAACTAGAAACGAAGTTAGACAAATAATAAGTAATATTAATTATAATCGTAAGTATCAAATTGACTTTAGTACAAAAGTTTTATTAAAAAATAAAAAATCTTACAAATCTTTTGATAAAATTGATCACCTTACTACTATAAAGTCACATGGTATTTTCATGCAATCGGATCTCATATCCATGCAGTATGTGTGTCATGTTGTATTTTTATGTTGTGTTTTCATGTAGTGTATCATTTCTCTATAAAATAATTTTACCTGGTTTGTTAGTCTTTGTTGGTGGCGAGCTTACAAATTTACATTTTCAAACGAGGAAAAAAATCTTGCAAAATTTATTATTAATTCTAAGTGATGATTTTTAGTAGCTAATTCAAGTAACTTTTAATATTTTGTGACAACGAATCTACTAAATATTTTAAAATAAAATACATTTTAATACAATAAATGTTGGAAATCAATGAGTCTCTAGAATAATTCAGACGATTTAAATTATCTATTTTCTATAGAATCGAGCTACAGCGAAAGCGCTCACAAATGATCGTGGGATCGATCGTGTGGGACCGCTAAAGTGACGGATTCCACCTTTTACAGAAGAGCTACAGCGAAAACAATTACATAATTTCATAAATTGTTATTGAATACATAAATATAAATTAATAAAAATAAAAATTATTATTCTAGAAAATTAACTTCTTATTATTTTCCTTCTTTTTTATGTATTCGGGATGCATAGAAATTAAGATAATTCTATCCACAATAGTACGTGAGCACTCCAAAATATAAAATTTAGAAATTTAATTATTTTCTCTATATTATTTTAACACATGAAAACGTAGAGCCTATATTTTTTATGAGACAAGATGGAATCCTTATTTATTCTAGAAATTTCTCAAATCCATCAAAATTATAGGATTTTTCATATTGATCAAATCCGATCAAAATTATAATTTTTAAATTTAAAAAATTATCTATTAATTGTTAAATAATATTTAATATATATTCTTAATATATTAAAGATATTAATGACATTCTTTTTGGATATTGCCTCAATTATCTAAAATATATAATTATCTATAATTATATTTTAAATTTAATTAATATCTCATATTTAATTATATTCATTTTCAAACCCTAAAATGATGGAAATGAATTTTCATGTTCACGTATAATTTCTAAGTTATATCTTTTGTCTATTATTTATTTGAAAGGCCTATCGGAGATCATGGACCCATAAAAAAAAATTCAATAAATTAGATAAATAATTAAACTTTTTAATTAATTTATCTAACTTATTAATTTCATTATTACTCTACTAAAAATATGTAATTGCACTCTTCTCTATTATAAAATATTTATTTAAAAAAATAGTCCATTGATATAATTATTACATATAAATTAATCCTCCAATTAAATTATTGAAGTCAAGAATTTTCTATTTACCACTCCAATTACTTCTTATCCTCATTTACTATTAATTCATTAGTGAATGGTTCAATTTATAACCTAAAATTAATAAATGAGAGAATCGTCTTTTCTGTGCTCATAGAAAGGAATGGATTCTATGTTTATTAATTCATCTTCCCAACCATTTATTTCAAATACAAATATAAGCTATAAGTGAATGTTGGGAATGCTGCCTCCGAGGCATAGCTAAGTTGATTACGACGTAGCAGACTTGCAGAAGAGGGTAAGGGTTCGAATCCTGGCGAAGCCAGGCAATACCCTCCTGCGTTGTGACCAACTGCAGTTTCTCGATTTACCTCCTCACAAATGGTCGTGGGGCCGATCGTGTGGGGCCGCTAAGGTGGCGGATTCCACCTTTTTGCAGAAGAGTATTGGGAATGCTCAATTGCAAACTTTAAATAAGTAAAATAAAAATTATTGGTACAATTAACCTTTGGTCAAGATTGACTAAGTTGATCAAGCTCGATTGACCAAGTTTGATGGGACTTGCATTTGAGTTTCGATGTTTGTTCAATATATTAGTTGGCAAGAGAGAAATTTAAGCACGATTGATTGAACATTTGACAGTCATAAGATCAATAAGGAGTTGGCATAATGTGTGAAGTCTTAGTAGGTCAAAGTTGACTAGATGTTAGGCAATAAGGAAGCCCTGATAGGTTAAGATTGATAGGATGTTAGACAACGATGAAGTTTCGACAAATTAAGGATGACCAAATGCTAGGCAACAAGAAGCCTCGGTAGGTTAACGTTGACTAGATACTGAGTAAAGAAAGTCTTGAAAGTTTGAGGTCAACTAGATATTAAGCAAAATAAGAATTCAGCCTTGATAAGACTTAAATATGAAATTAGGGTTTGAGGTATTTTTTAGGGTTTGCTACAGTAACTATGCTACAATAATTGTGAACAAAAATTACTACAATGATTGTGTCTAGTAATTTGTTATAGTGATAGTCAATTGATAGATTTAATCAGTCGATTGATAACACTATAATAGCAAACAGAAGCTTTTGAAATCAATTGAAAAACTCAACTTATCATAATCAATCAACTGATGGAGTGTATCAGCCAACTGATATCACTGTTCGAGCAAACAGAGAGTTTAGAACTTGATTGTAAGATTCAATTAATTAGGCAATAGTTGATCGATGATTTTGGGCAATCAACTAATACGAAGGTAGATGGAACCATTGAACTTACGAGTTAGAGCAACAATTGAATCTACAATTGATCAATCGATTGATTAGCAGAAATCAGCCCAAACAGTAGCTCTATAAAAAAAATGTTTTGAGGTGTTTTGAAGGGGTCGATTCTTGGAGTGAGTACAAAGTATTGCTGTATTTCTGGACTAACAAGAGGCAATTCCAAACAATAAAAAACTGTTCAAAGCAAGATTCGTGCAAAGTAGTTACTTTCATTATATTTACTTTTATCTCTTGTATTTGCTTGCATTATTTATAAGAATAGCTTGTAAGAGACTTCTCCACCTCCAAGAAGTATCTAAGAATAAGGATGAGCAAAAGTTCAGTCAAATCAAATAAATCGATCTAACCGATCGAATTTAAAAATTCGATTCGGTTATTTTAAAAATTCAATTTTTTCCCTTAAAAATTGATTAATTTGGTAATTCAGTTCAATTTTGATTTTAAAATTTCTTATTCAATAAAATTAAATAAATAGAAGAAACTGAATTAATTAAAATAAAAAATAATTTATAAATTTTTAAGTAAGTGAATTTATAAATCTTTAATTAATTGATAAATCTTCTATGATACTTAAAAAATTTTGGTTAATGTTGGTGTAGTGAGCACCAGATGATCGAACCTGGATTTTGATAATGGTAAAGGGTTCAAGTTAAGTCTGTGAAGCGGACTAATAAACTGAACTGAGTGTGCAGGTAGTATATGGAAGTCCTAGTTGAGGCTAGACAAAGGAAGTCCTAGTTGAGGCTAGGCAAAGGAAACCCTAGTTGTGACTAGGCAAAGGAAGATCTGATTTGAGAATTGGGCAAGGAAGTCTTTATCAAGGGGGTTGGGTAAGGAAGTCCTGGTTTGGAGGACTGGACAAGGAAATCCTGATCAAGAGGACTGGACAAGAAGTCTTGGCAGATCAGAACACCAAGCAAAAAGTTTAGGTGGGTTTGGAGGATCAGACGTCTAGCAATGGAAGTCCTGGTGTTGAGGATTAAAGCTGAGCAAAAGTCAAATGGGTCTAGAAGACCAACTTGGCAAAAGGTAACTTGTCCCGAGTGGAGTAGATGAGGGTGCATTCCTAGAAAGGAGAACAGTAGACGTCAGTCTGACCTAAGATTTCATTAAAAATCTAAAATTAAGACCAAACAGTTTATCAAAACTGTCACTTTCCTGTTATACTTTATTTCTGTACTAACTTGTGATGTAGAAAAAGAGAGGCTGGAACTTTATGTTCCAGACGTCCTTATCTAGATCTAGGCTACCGGACAATCCAAGTGCTCGGAAAGGATCCAAGCACTCGGATGTCAGTCAAATGGGCCAACAAGGCAGATGAAGTGGCAGAGTCCCAGTAGTTGGGACACCTTAGCCTCCAGATGCTCGGATAAAGATAAGGTATTGCAGAGTTAAAGTTATTTCAACAACCTCCACGTCAGTATCCAAGCGCCCAGAACGGATACAAGTGCCCAAAAGATGTTGAGTCAGCATCAAACGCAGATTGACGAGATCACGTGGAGGCGTCCGGAACGACTTTCAGGCGCCTAAATCAGCCTTTATAAATAGCTACGAGGGGAAACCTTAACATCAACTTACTACACTACGACGATGACTTTTTGTGCGTAGACAACCGATCCAGTATGCCATCGTAATGCCGAAGAGCTACATCAACATTTATAGTTCTCATCTTCTAAGTCAGTAACCATTACTTGTTGCTCTTGTACTTAACATCTTAGGACGATAAGGATTTACCGTTCCTTACTGATTTTGTAAAGCGGTAAAACTCCTCGTAAGAGGGGTTTATAGTGGATTGTCCATCGAAAATGATTAAGGATTGTGGGTCTTGGAGTGGTAACTTTTGGTTGTGAACCAAATAAACAAAAGCATACTCATTCCTTATTTTTCTACTATAGTTTTATTTACCCGCAATATTTTTATGTATGATTTATTGAATGAGTGAAAAAGAGATAAAGCGCTATTCACCCCTCTCTAGCACTCTAACTCGATCCTACAGTTAATTCAGTCAAAAATTAAATTAATTGATATGTTATGGGTTTGGTTTGTTTGATTTTTATTTAAAAATTTGATCGATTTAGTTAGTTTGAAAAAATTCGGTTCTGTTCGATTTTGATTAATTCGATTCGGTTCGGTTCAGTTTGATTCGGTTTTAATTGAATACTCACCCCTATCTGAGAAGGAGAATGATAGTGGTGATAGATCGCTAAGACTAGGCCTTGAAGTAGTCACCTTAGGAGGTGGTGAACTAAGTAAAATCTTACGATTGTGCATGTGGTGTCGAGCTTACTTGAAGTTTTCGTTGTGTAAGATCGGTGGGGTGCGCTAGAGGGGGGTGAATAGCGTGTGCTTCTCGTTCATTCGTTTTTCGTTCATTCGCACTGTCAAAGCAAATTTAGCAACATAATTAGATAAACAAGCACAGAGATTCACGGATTTTACTTGGTTTCTAACCTCCCAAGGTTAGTACGTCCAATGCCTATGTATGAGAGACGTCCGTCCACTAGTGGTCTCCTTTCCGAACCTTCATTCGAGAGATGGAGAAATTTGTCTTACAGTCCAATCAAATAATGAATATAAAAATATAAAAAGTAAGACTTGAAAACAAACAAACTCTCGTCAGGCCGATTGGGAAGTCCTGAGTGTAGTGCACTCTTCCTAGAACTTCTCCAGTCGCACGAGCAGGATGTCGTTCGCGTTGAACAGCACCTTTGGATGAAGAGTATGATGTAGACAGATTGTATGCTGGTGCTTCACGCCAAGGCCCCTTATATAGCCCCTTCCAGGCGCATGGATTCTTATCCGAGTGCCTAGATAAGATCCGATCTGATCTCCTCGATTTTATCTTGGTCAATTTTTTTGAATCCAGGCGCTTGGAACATATAGGGGCGCTTGGAACCCATAGGGGCGCCTGGAACACATAGGGGTGCCGGGAATAACATCCGAGCGCCCAGATCCAGCCAACTCAGGTTTGACCTGAGTTGACTCCGGGCTTATTCAGTTGCTGACAACCCTAGATTTGCAATGTGTCACGAGTAGGGTTGCAAATTAGAATTTATAAATTTATCGAAAACCCATAATAAATTCAAATAAATGAAGTATAGGGGCCTCGAGTCGTATTTTTCCAAGGACTAGTAGACAATTGTTCAAATCGAGCTTTCGTGTCGTTCTTTTTTTGGGTTTTCATATATAAAATGGGGTTTTGGTGTTTTGAAGTGAAATGTAAACGAAAATTAGCAAATAAATGAAAGATGCAGTTCTAGTCTAAAAATGAAACCCTAAAGCAAGCTACACCCTAATGCAAGCTCTAAACATCATCAAAGCAATTAAGTTAACAACTAAACTTAAAATGAAACTAGGCTAAACTAACAAATTAAGAGGGAATAATTCTAGCTTGCTGAACAATGATATTAACTGACCTATGAGCTACAATTAACTAACACAAACAAATGCTTAAACTAAACAAGCTCAACCCCGATACTTTGGCTCAGATTGGCACGGAACAGTGCTTATCAGAGTTTCAGAAGAAGGTTCAGATTGCAATTGAAGGGTTAAAAGGAAGCTAATCAAACTCTAAAACAATTCAGAATCCAAACAAAAGCTAAACACTGACCAAGAACCGAATTCACAAGGTTACTAAAGATTTAGATTAGCTACAATTCAGAAATTGAAAGTTGAACAGAAACAAAGGAAATGCAGAAACAGAAACTGATAAAATCGTCCATCCCTCTTCTTCTCCTTAGCCTCTTCTCAGCTGGTTGTCAATCAGCCGTCGGATACCAATATTGGCTCCGATAATCCTTTAGAAGCTTGAAGCTGGTTTCTGGAGTGTTTTGCTCGCGTGCTCGAACCCGAAAAAACCGAAGAAACCCTCTCCTGGTGGTAACAGAGCTCGGCACAGCGGCATTGAAGCTGCAAAAACTGGATTCCGTGCTTCAACTTGCTCCGATCGATTTGATAACTATATAGGAAAACTCCACGCTCCTCAGAGAACCCCTTGAAGGATTGCGGTGTCGGATTGTGCTGAGGTTGGCCGGAACATGCTGAAATAGGGTCGCTACCCGCCGGAGAAACCCTCTCCTTTGCGCCTTGTCCAGCTGCTGGGATTCACCCAATCAACCGGCTAAAGACTCCTCTAGGATCAAGGAACGCCATGGAAGAGATTTGGGACGACGAGAGCTGCTGTGGACGTACGTCCCTGAGCAGAGCTTCGTCGCGGGCGAGAAGATGAACAGTGGCGCAGCCACTGTTCACTTCTAATGTTCGGCTTTATATAGCTGATTAATTGATCAATCTGGACCGTCCATGTTTGAATCCAACGATCAAAACTTGATCTAGGCTCTAGGGCAGCTTAGGGCTTCCAAAAATTTAAGGGATCTTGATCGGGCTTGATCTAGGTCATGTCCTCCATGTTGGCTTGATCAATTTGGGCAAATTGGCTCGATTTGACCATCGCGATTGAGCTCGAATTTGATCCGATTTGAACCCTAAAATCAATTAAACTCAATTAATACAAAATTTGCCATTAAATCACAGAAATTATAATCAAACCTTCAATTATACCACATGACACAAATATAATCAAATTGATTCATTTAACAATTTATTTTCATTTAAAAATCCAAAATTGAATCGATTAAAAATGCATAAAATCCTAACTCATCAAATTCCCCCACACTTACCCTTGAGCGTCCTCGCTCAAGTCAACAAAATAAACTAAGATCGTACCCCCCCTAGATCATTCTTAATCATGATTAGAAACAATTAAAAGGGAATTATCTAAGTTGTAGAGTCTCAAAAGCTTAAATCCATGGACTAACCCTTGTATTTGGTTAACTACATAGCAAGTTTCACCCTTCATGATTAATTGAGATAAATGCATCACACTAAATCTCACGAGGTTATTTTCAGTGAATAAAATCAGTGGCTCTCATCCTAATTCTAATTCATGATCAAAGTAAAGTGGAGCTCACTCAAGCAACTTAAGTTTCATGCATTTCCATAGGCTTGCTTGTTTTCTACTCTCCACTACCATTCTTAATTTGGAATCCACATATACTAGGCTTATTCAAGACATAAAGAGATCATGAACTGAGACAAATGAAATAGGAATTTAGAAGTGAAATTTCAAGAGAAAAGAAATTCAAAAAAGAGAGTAAATGAAGTGGTAAACATGGGTATAGTTAAATGCTAATCAATGAACCCTTGCCCTTTTTCTGATTTCTTTCTCTTGTATTCCATTTGTTTCAGTGTGTTTTGCATATCCATGAATCAAAAATGAGTCAAACTCATGAGGTTCATTTCCTTGATACAAATCTTCAATTCTTTCTTCTTCTTTTTGCTTCAAGATTCACCACATGTGCCATTTTTGTTTTCCCTTTGAAATTTAAGCCCAATTTCTTCACATTTAGGTTTCACAAGAGATAAGAAATAGCATCCAATCATCAGAAACTAAAATTCACTTCACATGAAACCACAATTTCAATGTATCATTGGCACGTTCTAATTCTAAAAATTACTGAAATTGGATTTGAAACTTTGCTTGTTCTCTCTTGTTTCTTGCTGTTTTGCCTCCATTCTTTTTCCATAATGAAGCTTGATTGATAATGCTAATAACCATGCAAAGTTCTGTGCAATTTGAGCTCAGATCAGTCCCATAAAAATTGTAAGAATGGGCTGAAAAATAAAACTGCATTTTAAAACTATTTTTTTTTTCTGTTTTTTTTTTGATTTCCTTTCTTGTTGTTGTTGCATTCTTTTTGCATTTTGAAGGCTTGACATCTGATAATGCTGTTGTTTATGCAAAGCAACTGAAATGAATTCGGATCAGTAGTTCAACTGTGGCAAGACCTTCAACTGATCAAACTGTAAAAACTGGGTTTTTTTTCTATTTTTTTCTTTTTCTTCTTCTTTTCTGTGGCAGCAGCATTTTGAAGGTTTGGCATTCTTAGTTGGTTGTTTATAAAGACACTGAAATGGAGTTTACTTTGGTCCTACTCCTCGATACATTCAACGTTTCCTTTTTTTATCTCTTTTTTTTTTTGTTTTTTTTTTTCTTCTCAATCTGATCTTGCTGATCTTGCTTCACCAGTTCTTGCATTCCAATTGAGCTTCTTCAAATGATTTGCAATTGTCTTGTTGAAAACAATCCAAGCAAACTTGGCACATTGTTTACTTGCTTTAGCACACTTTTTGTCAAACACTTGAGTTTCAATTTGTTCACAAGCTCCATTCCTCCAATTTTGAATCCACCATTTTCACAATCATTTCTGAGAATTTCTTTAACATTCTTTGTTTTCTCCAATCCGTCCATGAAACCAAATTTTAAGTGCCCCAAATCCGGCCACTAAGAAAATTTACCTCTTATTTCACTTCATAACCTCTCATCAATGGAAAACCCTCAAAATAACTCATCAATGCATTATATTGCTAACATGACTCAATGCATTCTGATATCAACTAATTCCATCTCAATTCAGCAATTCAAAAGCAAAGAAAGCAATGAGAGGTTAAAAACAACTCATTTGAACCTTACTTGGCACACTTTGAGCATTTGCAACCTCCTTTTCTTGAAAAATTCACAACTTCATGTATCCTCACAAAAACCATCATAACATCAAATAATGATGAAGATTTGAATTGCTTCAATTAAAACTCTCATTGACACCTTGCTTTAACCCAAAATTGGCACAAAACATCCAAATTTGGCACACTTCTCATTCTTTTCTTCAAAAAAATTTTTTTTTTCTTCAAAATTTCACACCTCCTCCCCCACACTTAAATCTTTGACCGTCTCGGGCAAAGGAACATTAATAACAATAAAAAATACCCATGTCCAAGAGAGCAAGAAAATTAAACCAAAAAATGGGGTGAAAAATATCAAAGGAAAATGGATAAACATGGATAAAGCATGAAGTTGTATGGTTTATGGGGGAGATTTTTAAACCTAAATAAATGTGGACCCAAAATCACATTATCTCAATTTCATCATTCTAGGTTCCATTGTTAAGGGCAATCCAAGTGTTCAAAAATGTTCATCCATGGACTTAAATTCCTAGAATAATCAATCAAATGTAACTCTCTTTTAAGTGCTTCTATCATGATGTAAAGAAGTCCTAGGGGGATACATTTATTCCCTACCCTAAACCATGCATACAGTGAACTTTAAAATTTTATTTCAAACTAAAATGCTCATGAAAATGGAATTTATTACTGATTTAAGCTGAAAATGCAAAATAAAAACTAAACATGATATTAATAATGAAAATAAAGTGCAAAGTTGGAATAAACTCTCCTGAGTCCTGGCGGTTGTAAATAATTCAGCAATAAAATCCACGCCGATAATGGAATGGATCGGGGAGAGGTAAGCATCTTCATAAAATGGCCATGAATGTGCTGAGT
>NW_027432663.1:0-29625 GCF_044706935.1 Curcuma longa
TTTTTATTAATTCTTGGAAAAAACTAGATAAACATCAATAAGAGTCAACTATTGCACATGAACATCTAATCAAAATTGTACTCACAAATATTAATTAAATTATGGTGGAAAAAAATTAGATAACTTTAATAAGAATCAATTATTGCACAGCTCATCAAAGGTTGTACTCATAAATAACTTGAACTATAGTCGAGTTAATGAAGGGTCTTGTCATTTTCCATTATACAACTTGGTCATTTATATCTACCATATGATATTTAATCGACTTAATATACAACTAATTTACTCAATTATTTACCTTGAAGTTACTAAAAACTGGCATTCAAGTTCAATTAATTATCCATTTTTTTCAAAACAAAATAATTGATCGAGTGGAGTTTATATAATTTTAATGGAATATGGAGAATTTTATGCATATATTTCAGTGCACAAAGTATTATAAATTTGTAAATGTACATTATATTAATACTATTATCATTGAGATTATTAAAATCTGGTCTTATTTTTTTTATTATTAAAAATTAAATAATAACATTAATTTTCTATTTTAAAAATTAAACAATGACATAATGCAACTTTTAAAAAACTAACTTTCATGTCAATTTGCTCCATTAAATATTATTTTAGCACATGCACTTACAAACTTACAAGTTTAAATATATCAATGTATGCAAGGTATATTGACTAAGTTAATCATTGAGATAAACATCATTAATTAATGAAGAGTAGTTGAAATACATATTAAAAATAATAATAAAGTTTTATGAGTAAGACCATCTTTTCTCTATATCTATCCACCGTCTTCTTTTATTAATTCATTCTCTCCATTATTATCAAAGGTTGTACTCTCAAATTATTTTCATTGTGCAAATAGCTCATATATCTATTCATATGATGTTTTATCCACTTAATATACAATCCACTTGCTCATTATTGGTCATTAAGATAATTCTTATTTTATCATCGTATAGTTTGTCTTAAAGCTAAATGATTGAATAACTTTCTATTATTTTATAAATCAACCATGCATATTGGTCATTTTTAATGCTCTATGATTCGTCATATTTGTGAATATTTTTAATTAGGGATGATAGTTTAATTCAATTTGATATAGATGTCTATCAATCCATCAGAATCGAAGTCATCTTCTAGGTCTCATATGAAACTAGTGAGATAAGATCTCGATGCATAATCTTTGTGTTCGGAGTTCAGAGTTCATTAGGCTAATTTTCCATCAAAAAGTAGCTTAACAATTCATGTTAAATTGTACCAAATCGAAAGTGTACTTGAATATTTAGGTATGAGAAACATGAGTTAGATCTTCCGCGATTATAGAGAAAATCATCTTCTTCCCTTTAGATAGAAGAGAAAAGAAACTTAGCTTATATGTTGCCTAGGGACCATAATCCTAGGGGTTGAGAACCGTGGCAATGCCCTCCCACCTAGGGGCTGCTCGGTAGCGTGACAGAAATCACGTTTTGCATCAATGAATATTTGAAATAATCAACTTGCGTAAATGAGATTGAAAGAATGACTTTTTGAATTGTTTAGTGAATATATCATTAGTTTGAGCATTTGATTGTGTAAATGTAGTAGAAATTTAATCTGATCAGATTCATTCCCAAATCACATTACAATCCATTTCATATATGATTGTTCACTCATGGAAGATAGGATTTACTGCAATATGTAGTGTCGATTTCTTATCATAATGCAATTTGGCAGGACCCAAATTATTAATTTGTAAGTTTTGTAAAGGTTATCTCAACCAAGTTAACTCATGTATAATTGCTATCATCATTCTATACCCTACCTTTGTAGAAGAACGAGAAACGGTTGTTTGTTCTTTGTCTTTCAAAAATAAGAGAAGAGACAAGAAAAACACAATATCCAAACATCAATTGCCTTGTAGTATTATGACTTCTAGTCAACATCACAAAAACCAATTAAATTAAGATCATTTTTTATTAAAAAAAATACCTTGTCCAAGTGTCCCTTTAGGCATTAGGATAATTTCTTGCACTACAAAAATTAAAGCAAATAGCGACGGACGATTTCCGTCGCTATTCGGTCGCTAATCGAGCTTAGCGACCGAATAGCGACGGAAATCGTCCGTCGCTAAAAATTCCGTCGTTGACGTCACTTTAGCGACGGAATTTAAATTTCCGTCGCTAATTAGAGACGAAAATTTTTTTCCATCGCTAAAAGTAGCGACGAACTATTATTTCCGTCTCTAAGAATTAGAGACGGAATTTAAATTTCCGTCTCTAAAATTAGCGACGGAAATAATAATCCGTCTCTAAGAATTAGAGACGGAATTTAAATTTCCGTCTCTAAAATTAGCGACGGAAAATAATAAACCGTCTCTAATTTTAGACGGAATTATAAATTCCGTCTCTAATTAGAGACAGAAATTTAAATTCCGTCTCTAATTTTTAAAAAAAATTTAAAAAAAATCATTTATTAGCAACGAAATGATAAATTCCGTCGCTAATAATTTATTTTTTTATATATTTTAATTTTTTTTTGAATTTCCTGTTTGTATATCAATCAAACAAATATAACAGTAATACATTAATAACCCAATAATAATAAAATAAAATACTAATACAATATTTGAATACACGACATGTCAATATATCTGAATACAATAGTAATACAATCTGAATACAATAATATCTGAATACAACACAAATCTTTAGATACACTGATCCTACAAAATACAATAATATATCAAAAACTTATCTAAACAAGCCCAACCAAAAGAGAAGATCCTACAAAAAGACAATAAAAATAGGTTAGTAATAATTTAATTATAACAACCTATTTGAAAAATGCGCATTTGAATACAATATCTGAATACAATATCTAAATATAAAATCTTACAAAAACGAGCCCAGCCAAAATAGAAGATCCTACAAAAAGAAAATAAGATAGGTTAGTAATAATGTAATTATAACAACCTATTTGAAAAATAAATCTTTACAAGTAATAACTTAAAAAAATCCTAAGTAATAGAAATACTAACATACCTTGCAGACAGCTATTGATCCACATCAAACATTAATAAGAAAGTATCAAACTCCAAAATTAAACACATCCTACTTACATTCATATAAACATATCAAATTTATAATCAAATTATACAAAAACAAAATTAGACTTAGAGAGATAAGAAAGGAAGTAGCTTTAAAGAGATATTTGTGCTGGAAATTGTGTTCTTTCATCACCATCAGTCCATGCATATGAGTTGATATTTATCTGGCCACGGCTTGTGGCCTCAAAGATGCCATGTAGTGGAGTTAAGGGAAGGATAGTAATGGTCATTGCCCCGGCAGGCCATTACTTGATCTATTACATGGCATCTTTGAGGCCACAAGCCGTGGCCAGATAAACATCAACTCATATGCATGGACTGATGGTGAGGAAAGAACACAATTTCCAGCACAGATATCTCTCTAAAGCTACTTCCTTTCTTATCTCTCTAAGTCTAATTTTGTTTTTGCATAATTTGATTATAAATTTGATGTGTTTATATGGATGTAAGTAGGATGTGTTTAATTTTGGAGTTTGATACTTTCTTATTAATGTTTGATGAATAAGCAATACCTGCATAAAACATCAATAGATAATTCCATGTTATAAAAGCATAGATGAATAAGCAATACCTGCATAAAGGGAAGTATTGGTTAACTAATATGTATTGGTTAACTAAAGAATTTCATTGTCAAATTATCATATAAAGGGAAGTAGAAAAAAGGAGTTCTCCCTAAGGAGAAGGACCACTTTTCTTCTCCTTAAGTTGAATATGGAAAAAAAAGATGCTACTTACAGAGCTTTCAAGTGTCTAAGCTTCCCAATCTCAGGTGCCAAAGTTCCTTGTAGAGAGAATCCTTTTAGATCCCTGTGAACATGCAGAGAGTGTTTTCATTTTTGAAGAAGGAACGAGTGTACAAAAGATTTGAAACAGTGAGGTGAATCCAGGATTATGAATTTGGAGCAAACTTACACTAGTTTTTTTCCCCTCAAGATGGAAAATCTAAGGGAAGACATCTTTAAGTATCCGATCAAATGTGATGGAGCACATCTTTAAGTCAAATACTTGCCCTTACACACAAAAAACAAGAGAAACTGAATAAAAGAGTGAGCAACCATCTTATGTGCATCCAAAAGTGACAAATAGATTTTATAGTTAGAAGACTTAGATCAATTAGAGCAGAATGTGCAAGGGGAATAGAGACCAGAGAAAACATTTATCAATGTCATAAAAAATGAATTTTATTGATTTGAATACTAGTAGTGTAGCCTTGCATAAAAGTTCAATGGAGTGATACAATTTATATAGCCAAGTACTAAATAGTTGGGACAAATCGAATTCCACATTTTTGGTATCTATATTCTATAATTTATGTAAAATTGCAAAGTGCTTCAAGAAGTAGTGTCTTAGTTTGATTAGCCCTGTGAACGGCTATGCCAAAAACCAACCTCAATACTTGTGGCGTACATGACAAAATCAATATAGCCAAGTACTAAATAGTTGGGACAAATCGATTGGTTGCAATTTCCAAATCCCTTAAGGTAAACCAATGACCCCAGCCGAGGTAAGAGAACTCTGGCAGGCCGGCTGATACAAACTCAGTAGCAACAGGTCTAAAATTTCTCTACTTATGCCTAAGCAATTTAGGGTACAAATATTTAGGTCTAAAATTTCTGCCTTCAAATTTTTACCTCTGCTTGCCACTACAAAGGGAGGGAATAGGCGCTGCGGATTGCTAGGCGGGCGGCCGGGCAGCGAGCTCTGGAGGAGACCTCGGCGAGCACGGGAGGAGACCTCGGCGGCTGGGCTGGGCTGGGCGAGCTCTGGAGGAGTCCTCGGCGAAGGCGGGAGGCAAAGAATGGGCGGAGGCGGGAGGCGAAGAACGCGGTCAGGGTCGCGAAGATTCGCGGAAACCTGAATCGCTCGCGAAGAAGAAACCTAGAGGAGAGAAAGGCCCCGTGGGCTGCGACTATGCCGGAGGAGAGAACGCTAGAGGAGAGAACGCCGGAGGAGAGAACGCCGACCGCGAGAGAACGCCGGAGGAGAGTAGTGCCGGAGGAGAGAACGTTGGAAGAGAGAACGCCGGCTGCAAGAGAACGCCGGCGGAGAGTAGTGCCGGAGGAGAGAATGACGAAACGCGCGCGCACGAAGAAAAGGGTCGGCGGAGCCCTAAAATCGCGACTTTAGCGACGGAATTTTCTTCCGTCGCTATAATTAGAGACGGAATATTAATTTCCGTCTCTAATTAGCGACGGAATATTAATTCCGTCTCTAATTAGCGACGGAAATAAATCCCGTCGCTATAATTAGAGACGGAAATTAATATTCCGTCTCTAATTATAGCGACGGAAGAAAATTTTGTCTCTAATTCCGTTGCTATTTTATGATTTTTTTTGTAGTGTTGTGATTATCATATCATCAACATAAATCAATATAGCTATGAATAAGTCTCCGTATGCTCATGTGAACAATAAGTGATTTGTCATAGACTGCTTATAACCAGCTTATCTCAATGTGTCTCAATGTCGTATAATGGTAAGAGAAGTATAAGGAAGTACATTATGGAAATGTCTCATCTTGCTATATCGAAATGTCTGAGAGTATGTTAGTGTATTTTATCATGATGTCTCTCCCTGCACAATTCACACTTTTTAAGATATCTTATAATCTCAAATGGAATAGTGGATATTAAATAAGCTTATTGCTTAATGTGTGCAAAAGGAGGAGAGATTGAGACGTGAGATATCTAAGAGTGCTCATTGTTGGTGTAGGGAGCACGAGTCTACCTTCAGGGTTTCGATGTTTAACAATATACCTAGGTTTGATCAGTTTGACCAAGAGTTGATCCAAACATTATCTAATATTTGAATGTGAGTGAAGTTTAGTCAAGTCAAAGTTGACTAGAAGATTAGCAAAAAGTCCTAGTCAGTTGGACCGGACAAGAAATCCTAGTCTGTTGGATCAGGCAAAGAAGTCCTAGTCAATTAGACCGGATAAAAAATCCTAGTCTATTAGACCAGACAAAGAAGTCCTAGTCTATTTGATCGGGCAAGGAGAAGTCCTAATTGGAGGCTAATTAGGAGAAGTCCTAGCTGGAGGTTAGGCAAAGGAAGTCCTGGTTGTAGGTTATGCAAGGAAGACTTGGTGAGTGAAGCTAGGCAAGGAAATCCTGGTGAGTGAAGCTGGGCAAGGACGTCCTAACTGGAAGTTAGAAAAAGAGAAGTCCAAGAAGGTCAAGAGTAACTGGATGTTTGGCAGATAGAAAGTCTACTGAGTGACTAGTCCTAACTAGAAGTTAGACATGGGTAAGCATAGTAGGTTACACCTACAGGGTAAGACTTAGGTAAACCTAGTAGGTCAGACAAACTACAGGTATGCTTAGGTTGCTTATTTATTGTATGCTGAGCTTGTAGGAAGCAAGAGTTGGAAGCAAGACTGAGGAAGCATAAGAGGAGCAAACAAAAGCAGTCGAACCAAGTCCGGAGTTAACTCAGGTCAAACCTGAGTTGAATGGATCCGAGTGCCCAGATGTTACTCCAGGCGCCCAAATGGGTCCAAGCACCCCTGGTTGGTCCAGATGCTCAGATAAGGGCGAATTAACCCCGATAAAAATCGATGGAATCAGATCAGATCGGTTCGGAGCGCTCGAAAGTATTTTTATAAGGGCCTCAACGTGCAATACAAAGGATAACCTTAATTCTCCACAATGCTATCGTCCTGCGGTGCTGTTGAACGTGAATGACGTCCTACTTGTGCAATCGGAGAAGCTCTAGGAAGGGTGAGCTACGCTTAAGGACTTCTAGAGCGGCTACACGGGTGGTTTGTTTATATTAAGTCTTATTGTCTTGTAATTCATTTCTATTATATTTTGGATTGTAAGACAAGTTTCTCCACATCTATAAAAGTTCCAGAAAGAAGACGATTAATAGACGGGTATCTTCCCGTACATAGGCCTTAGACACACTAACCCTAGGAGATTAGTAACCAAGTAAAATTTGTAAGCCCCCTATGTTGTATTTAATATTCACTGCTAGTTTATTTGACAAAGTAAGCGAACAACGAGCGCTATTCACCCTTTTTAGTGCGCACTGATCTGCAATTGGTATCAGAGTAGACATGCTCTTGATTGGACTAAACGCCATGGGAGCAAGAAGGCAAAAAATGGAGAGGGAGCGAGATAAAAATTTTATAGTTCATTTTAAATTACATATAATTTTAAGATTACGTGGACAAAGTCCGAACATTTATATAAAACAAAATCTTATTATTGGAGAATAAAGAGGGAGAGACAAAGGCCAGTTGTAAGATTTGAGGAAATCGAAGGAGATTTGGTGTACCGGAGGACTGACCAAGCTTTGCCTTTTGGACCAGCGCTTCCGGACCTCCTTTTGGGAATCCAATGGGAATCTTTAGTGGCTGGTCACCTTTGACTTCGTGGCACGTTCCTTCCTTTTTTAAGATTTTATTTGATTCATAACGCTCCACTATTCCTTTATCAAAGTCTAGTCTTAGTAGTTTTATCTCATATCTTTCAATTTTACATTATTCATTTTTTCTTAAGGAATAACATATATTTTTAAATTTATTAAAATCGATAGAATCAACATATATTGAGCTTATTAAAATTAATAAAATTAACATATCTCTATAATGGTATGATATTATCCATTTTGAACTTAAATTCTCATAATTTTATTTTTAAATTTTATCTATACGAATGAAAAGCACTTATAATAAATATTACAATAAAAATTAAAACTGAAACAAAGAAAATATAAAGAATTTATTTGTAGAAATAGATTTCTCCTCTTTCAAACTCTTGCTTCGAGATTGGACGTTGCGAAAGCGTGTGCGTGCATATATAATTGTTAGATGTAATTCTTATACTATTAGATCAAACGATTATTAATTGTATAGTCATATTTGAAATTAGTAGGAGAGCGTGGAGTTAAGTGTAGAGGAGTATGGTAACCCTTTCGACCACCACATCTTGTAAATATCTCCGAATAGGCACGATTGTGCCTAGCTTGGTTGATCCATTTTGTTATTGATAGGCTATGTTCTATTTATGGAAGGGTAAAAAGATGAGGTTAAACATTATATATACATGAGCGATTCTGCTATTAGATACAAAAAAATTAGAAATATTTTATTTAAACTTTCTGTCTTGACTACAAATTTTTTTAAATCTAGCTTGCTTACAAAAAAAATCATTCGAAAAATTTATGATTAATAAAATCTTCATAAAATTTAATACATTCAGTTCTAATTCGCATCAATTTCCAAAAAATAGAATGGATGAGAATCATTCAAAGTCTCATTAAAATTCTGTAATACGAGTTTAATGAAAGATATTTAAAATAGAGAGTGATTGATCAGTAAAATTATTTTTTTAATAAATTACACATACACTATATATACTATTTTTCATATATGCATTTGTATGCGTATATGGATGAAAATTAAAAGAACTTATCTTATTTTTTATTATCATAAATTGAAAAGAAGTAAAAAAACGTTGTACCCTATTTTTTTCCTTTTTAAATTATTCTTTTTTATTAATTTTAATTAAATTTATTATAAACAAGAGTATTTTTTAATAAAAAATTAGATGAAAATAAGAATACCCTTTTAATTAATATTTTCAACATAAATTTTTTAATGAATGAAAATAAGTGTTATTCTTTTATTTTTGCTATATATATATATATATATATATATATATATGACATTGCATTAATATTTTTTTAAAACAATTTTTGATGATTAAAATAAAATAAATTTGCAAACCTAATAGAAGAGAGGAAGAAAATTTTAAACTAATAACTAGTTAGAAGGGTATTTTTGTAATATTAACTTCTAAAAATAGGAAAATGCTATTTCTTATTTTATTTAAAATTTAATTAATTTCCATTCTTTTTTTCGTTAAAAAGTCCGCAAGTTTAGCCGAATATTACGGATTTCCATTTTTTTCCGTTATTTTTTCTTGATTTTTTTGGTTCGAGAAGATATATAAAGACTAGCAGTTTAGGAAGTATGATAGCTGCGGTCTCTTTTGCCATGGAAAAAGCGGCGGAGGAAGCGCAGCGCGCGTACGACGGCTTCGTGGTGGCGATGGCAGCGGTGGTGGAGGCGAACGCCGCGGCTTGCGGCGAGCGCACGGCCGCGACTGAAGCGGCCCTCGAGGCGCTCCGGGACCAGTACCGGAGCTTCCTGTGCGCGCTGGACACCCCGGAGGCTACGGTCGACGCCTCGAAGCAGAGGTTCACGGCGGAGATCGGCGGCTTCGTCGACGAGTCTGCCGTTGGGAGGATGCCGCCGGTGTTTGAGCGGGCGCCTCCGACCATTGACTTGTTCACGAAGGACCGCCGCGTCCTCTATAATCAGAGGTCACCGAGCAGCGTCGCCGGCGACGTGGCGGTCTTCCCGCTGGTTAACGACCACGATGGAAAATCTTCAGACTGTAGATTGCATGAAAAGGGGTATCCTCCTGCTTCGCGAATTCCTTCACAGCCGCAGGGTTTAATCTAACGAATCAATGGGTTGATCCTGACCGTTCAATTTGTACCCATATTGTCCGGCACGGATGATCTCTTGCATGGACCTGTTTACTTGGAAGGAACGAAAATTAAAGAGGTGAATTGACATGAGTGGATTGTTCGAGTTATTCTTTTCATTATTTCACGAAGGAATGTAACATTGGCGAGATTATCAATTAACAATCAATCACACATTAGATTGATAGAATTGTCTAGTTTAGTCGGACAATTCTTGACGAATAAGAGGAACTTGATTTTTTACATAATTTTAACATAAACCAAATGTTAGATGAGAATGATCTTTTATTCAATCGATTGGTTATTCTTTCTAAGTAAACATACCAAGCATGATCTCCCTCTGCTTGTGGGTTAAGTTGGCTTTGTTTGAACGAGCATAACTATTACGAGGAAATAAAAATAAAAAGAAGTCTTAATTCATTAGAAATATTAAGACGTTTTAAGATGAAATTTATAATGAATTTAAAAAATAAATTCATCTTAAAATTATTTCGTGATGAAATTGATGATGAAAATTTTTTTGTAAATAATAAATTATCGTAAAATTCTGCGACGAAAAAATTTAAATGCATCATCAATTTGATGACGAATTCAGTTTTCGTCGTCAAATTTGTTGCAAAATTGTAACAAAAATTTTTGTAGATAATAACTTATCGTAAAATTCTGCGATGAAAAAATTTAAATACGTTATCAATTTGATAACGAATTCAATTTTCGTCGTCAAATTTGTTGTAAAATTATGACGAGATTTTCATCGTAAAATTTACTAATCGATAATCTGCGATGAAAAATATTATTCGTTGTAAAATTTACGATAAAAATATTTTTTTTATCGCTAATTAGGAAAAAAATATTCGTCGCAAATTGCCGACGAATTATTTTCGTCGAAATCAGTGACGAAAAATGATTTCGTCACTGATTTTGCAGCGAAACTAGGTTTTCGTTGTCAATTTGACGATGAAAATTAATTTTCATCGCCAAAGTTTCGATACACAATAGAATTGCGATAACTTTGCGATAAAATCTTATTCGTCATAAAATTCATCGCAAAATGAAATAATTTTTCTCAACAATCATCCTATTTCATTCTCCAACCATATTTACATAAACAATCAACCAACTCTCCTTGTACAATGCTTAATTAATCCAATATATAAACAATTCTCAATCAATCCAACATATAACATCATTGATCTAACACAATACTGATCCACATTTAACAATCCAACATCATTATCATTCAAAACAAACAAACGTATTTACAAACAAACATCCATCCAACATCAGTATCATTCAAAACAAATAAACATATTTACAAACAAACATCCAACATCATTCTAAACAAGCAAGTCCTCATAATACAAATCACTATCAAAAAAATTAAGCATATCCAAGAATACACCAACATATTCATATCAAAACATCTCATATCAAACTCTCAAAACAATGACCAAATGCAAAAATATCATCGTCCTTGACAAATACTTTCTGCTCCACTTTTTGATCCTTCCATACTTCTTTTCTTTTTCTACATCATAAAATAAAATATAAAAAATATCATTTCATACAAAATAACTATAATATGTAAATACTTAATAATTACTTCACTACTATCCTTGATCTCACCAACTCTATTGTAACCCAAAATAATAGTACTAATCAATGATAAAAACATGTTCAAAACATGAATTCTAAGAAAAATAAAATTTATACACAACTAGACTTATGAAGAATCATCATCATCACAGCCATCACCAAAACCAAAAAGAATCTAACTCGGAGCGAAACCTAACTGAAAATGTTGCATTATGATATCCTATTGTCGAAGTATTTCTATCATTTCTTGATCTCTTTGCAATATTATCCCTTTCAAATTGCTAACTTCTTTAGTTAGGTTTTCTATTTATGCTCTTACTACTGCTGGTGGGGTTGAAGATGTATCAGCAACTCCATGAATTCTGCTTAAATAATCTATTTCCAATATCCTTCCCTCCCCTTTGGATCCCCCACTCGCCTCCAATCATATATTCAAATCATTCCCAACAGATCGGCTCAAATCCATCATTATCATCATTAGCACTTTTTAGTTCTTTTGCATTGTTCGGTGTTTAAAAGCGGAAAATAAAAGGACAAAAAAAATAGATTTCCATATTTTTAATAAAAGACTATCGATAAAAATAATTAGATAGTATAGCTTGTACCCTATCAACTAATAACGAGAGACTGAAATCAGGATAAATACCCATCCCTAGTATGGGTAAAAAGATACAGATTGAAACAAATAGTTCTCGTGGTCCAGAATCCAAAAAATGAGAATTTGTAACATGAAATAACTTGTATCCGTAGAACATCTGACGTAACATAGATAATAAATAAATAGGAGTTAATATCATTCCTATTGCCATTACAAAAGTAATTAGTATTTTTTATATTAAAAGAAATCTTTTACTAGTAATTATTCCAAAAAAAAAAAAACTAATGATTCTGCAACAAAACCACTCATTCCCAGCAATGCAAGAGAAGCCACCGAAAAACTACTAAACATGGTAAAAAAGTTTTGGCAATGATACCCCCCATTTCATCGAGATAAACAAAACTCATTCTATCACAAGTCATTCCCGTCAAGAAAAAAGTGTAACACTAATAAATCCATGCATGAGAGAGTAATTGTAAAAAAAATGAATTGAAGCACCTAATAAATTTTTTAATTTTTGTGACCACCACAGCAATAAAAGTTAATGAAAATGAAATTAAAAATAGAAAAAAAAATTTACAAAAATAAAAAGGTTGTCTAAAGGAGGGAAATTGGGCAAAAATGACTTTATTTCACAGCCGAAGGTGGTGAGTATTATTTCCTAGGTCGTTTTCTTTCAATCTACCAAATTTGAAGTCAATCAAAATCAAAATAAACAATTTAGCACAATGTAGAACTAATTGGACAGTTTTACCCCTGACAAGCCAAATTTAAAGTAAAAATAAACTAAAACTACCTAACACCTCTATCAATCCCTCGCAACGGCGCCAAAAAAATTTCTCTGTGCTACCTCTAGCTCATCATATTTCTCATATATTATAACAGAAACAAATTTAATAAGTTAGATAGAGTAGATATTAGAATCAAATTAAATTAGAAATTAAGATCCAAATTTAATCTAAATCTTAATTGCTCTAGCTCTATCCTGTTCCAAGTCTTATATTTCTTTTGAAATATACAAGTAAAATCTATAAATAATGGCTCTTTCCCATTTTCTTAGTTAAAAAAATTATTGTTAGAAATAATCTAATAATTTAAAATAAATTAACAACTTAGTATTTATTAAAAAATTATTATTTTATGTGTATGCTCGTTAATATTGATTAAGTCTCTCTCATATATAACAAATGAATCTTTAGAATTATAAATTTGATTTATTTTATTCTGTTAATTTTTTTATTTGCTCTCCTCTTTTGTCAAAAATCGATGATTCTGACTCAATTTTGTGATGAAAAAAATTTTATTTCAAAATTCAGCATAAAATTTTTTTATAATGAATTTTTTAAAAATATTTGAAGAAAAATTAGTCATGAGGAATATGGTAACATAAAACAAAAGCATGCTATTCGATCAAGATACTATAATGAACTTGCTATTCGATCAAACGATTATTAATTATATCTTCATATTTGAAATTGGTAGGAGAGCATCAAGTTAAATGTAGAGGAGTATGGTAACGACGCAGCAGACTTACAGAAGAGGGCAAGGGTTCGAATACTGGCGAAGCCAGGCAATACCCTCCTGCGTCGTGACCAACTGCACTTTCTCGATTTCCCTCCTCACAGATGATCATGGGGCCGATCGTGTGGGGCCGCTAAGGTGGCGGATCCACCTTTTTGCAGAAGAGGAGTATGGTAACGCTTTCGACCACCACATCTATGTACATATCTCGGAATAGGCATGATTATACCTAACTTGGTTGATCCATTTTGTTATTGATAGGCTCAGAGCTAATTAGATGTGAGATTATGTTCTATTTAGGGAAGGGTATAAGGATGAGGTTAAACTTTATATATACTTAGGCGATTCTGCTATTAGATAAATAAAATAGAAATATTTTATTCAAACTTTCTGTCTTGACTATAAATTTTTTTAATCTAGCTTGCTTACAAAAAATCATTCGAAAAATTTATGATTAATAAAATCTTCATAAAATTTAATACAATCAGTTCTAATTCGCATCAATTTTCAAAATAGAAGATGAGAATCCTTCAAAATCTCATTAAATTTCTGAAATATGAGTTTAATGAAAGATATTTAAAATAGAGAGTGCTTGATCAGTAAGATTATACGTTAGAATTAGTAAATTATTTTAAAATAAATTACACATACTATATATATACTATTATTCTTCATATGCTTTTGTATGTGTATATGGATGAAAATTAAAAGAACTTATCTTATTTTTAATTATCATACAAAAAACGTTGTACCCTATTTTTTTCTCTTTAAATTATTCTTTTTTATTAATTTCAATTAAAATTATTATAAACAAGAGTATTTTTTAAATAAAAAATTAGATGAAAATAAGAATATGCCCTTTTAATATTTTCAACATAAATTTTTTAATGAATGAAACCAAGTGTTATTCTTTTATTTTTGTTATACATATATATATATATATATATATATATATGGCATTGCATTAATATTTTTTTAAAACAATTTTTTATGATTAAAATAAAAAAAATTTTGCAAACCTAATAGAAGAGAGGAAGGAAATAACTTGTTAGAAGGGTATTTTAATTGTAATATTAACTTCTAAAAATAGGAAAATGCTATTTCTTATTTTATTCAAAATTTAATTAATTTCCATTCTTTTTTTCCGTTAAATTGCCTTCAAAAAGTCCGCAAGTTTAGCCGAATATTACGGATTACTATTTTTTTCCGTTATTTTTTCTTGATTCTGTTTCGTTCGAAAAGATATATAAATAATATCAGTTTAGGAATTATGATAGCTATCTGCGGTCTTTTGCCATGGAAAAAGCGGCGGAGGAAGCGCAGCGCGCGTACGACGGCTTCTTGGTGGCGATGGCAGCGGTGGTGGAGGCGAAGGCGGCGGCTTGCGGCGAGCGCACGGCCGCGACTGAAGCTGCCCTCGAGGCGCTCCGGGACCAGTACCGGAGCTTCCTGTGCGCGCTGGACGCCCCGGAGGCTACGGTCGACGCCTCGAAGCAGAGGTTCACGGCGGAGATCGGCGGCTTCGTCGACGAGTCTGCCGTTGGGAGGATGCCGCCGGTGTTTGAGCGGGCGCCTCCGACCATTGACTTATTCACGAAGGACCGCCGCGTCCTCTATAATCAGAGGTCACCGAGCAGCGTCGCCGGCGACGTGGCGGTCTTCCCGCTGGTTAACGACCACGATGGAAAATCTTCAGACAGTAGATTGCATGAAAAGGGTAGTATCCTCCTGCTTCGCGAATTCCTTCACAGCCGCAGGGTTTAATCTAACGAATCAATGGGTTGATCCTGACCGTTCAATTTGTACCCATATTGTCCGGCACGGATGATCTCTTGCATGGATCTGTTTACTTGGAAGGAACGGAAATTAAAGAGGTGAATTGACATGAGTGGATTGTTCGAGTTATTCTTTTCATTATTTCACAAAGGAATTAATGTAACATTGGAGAGATTGTCAATTAACGATCAATCACACATTAGATTGGTAGAATTGTCTAATTTAGTTGGACAATATGATCACCATGAGTATATCTTGATGAATAAGAGGAACTTGATTTTTAGATAATTTTAACATAAATCAAATGTTAGATGAGAACGATCTTTTATTCATTCGGTTGGTTATTCTCTCTAAGTAAACATACCAAGCATGATCTCCCTAGCTCTGCGTATGGGTTAAGTTGGTTTTGTTCGCACGAGCATAACTATTATGAGGAAATAAAAATAAAAGGAAGTCTATAATTATTGTGTGTGAAAAGACTTCTTTTAAAGGAAAAAATCAAAATGGTATTGGCTGATATTTTTCATTTTTAATATTGTTGCAACAATATATATATATATATATATATATATATATATATATATATATATATATATATATATATATATATATATATATATATATATATATATATATATATATATATGTATTATGTATTGGTGAAAGAATTGTTAGATGTAATTCTTAGACTATTTAATCAAATGATTATTAGTTTCATAATCATATTTACAATTGGTAGGAGAGCTTCTAGTTAAGTATAGAGGAGTATGATAACCCTTTCCATTATCCCATCTATGTAGATATCTTAGAATGGACTAACTGTTCATAGCATAATTGATTCATTTTGTTACCACGATAGGCTCGGGCTAGCCAAATGCTAGATTATGTTCTATTTGGGGAACGATAGAAGGATGAGATTAAACTTTATACGTAGGAGAGCTTCGAACGGAGTGTAGAGCAGTATAGCAACCCTTTTGACTACCACATCTCTATTAACATCTAAGAAGGGACATGATTGCCAAGATCGGTTGATTCTTTTTGTTACCATGTTTAACTCGAGTTAGCATGACATCATTGGTATGTGATGTAAAATAATAAAATTTTAAGAGATCATTTAACTCAGATTAAGTCACATGACCTATAATATATCAAATTGAAATTCATTCAAAGATTTACATTTGTTATAGAGTGTAACCTGTAATAGCTTAGTTTTATATCGAAAAATGGCATTTTAAAGCTTTTTCAGAGGCCTCGAAGAAGTTTAATCCTTTATTTATCTTTTGAGGGTTATTTTAGTCTTTTAAGAGTTGGAGTTTTGAAACTATTTATCAATAAATATTTTCTAGTGTTCCTTTTCTAAAGACGGTGAATTTTGGATTCTATTTTTATAGAAATCTAAAATCTAATTATCTTAAAAAATAGAAATGTTTTTTGGAACATAATATATATTTTTTGGAAATAAGAATAAACCTCCTTTAATAATATTATTATACGAATTCAAAATCCTAGATAAAATATATTATTATATGAATTCAAACTCTTCATCTTGAATAGAAATTTTTTAAATCTAGCTTCCTTACAAAAATCATTCGAAAATTTTATGATTAATCATATCTTCATAAAATTTAATACGTTAAGCTCTATTTTGCATTCCCAAAATAGAATGGATGAGGATCATTCAAAGTCTCATTAAAATTCTGAAATACGAGTTTAAAAAAGATATTTAAAATAGAAAGTAATTAATCGGTAAGATTATACGTTAGAATTAGTAAATTGTTGTTTATATATATATATATATATATATATATATATATATATATATATGGACAAAAATTAAAAGAGCTAATCTTATATTTATTTTCATAAATTTTAGAAAAAAATTAAAAAATTGTTCTGCTTTTTTTCTTTTTTAAATTATTTTAATTTTAATTAAAATTATTGTAAATAAGAGTATTTTTAAATAAAAATAGGATGAAGTACTCTTCTAAAATTTTCAACATAATTTTTTTTAATGAATGATTGATATTTTTAAAAGCAATTCTTGATGATTAAAATAAAATAAAATAAAATTGCAAACCTAATAGAGAAGAGGAAAGAAAACTAAAATTAATACTTGTTAGAAGCAATATTAACTTCTAAAAACGGCAAAATGCTATTTATTTTTCTACCCCTATTTTAATAAAAATTTAATTAATCGCCATTCTTTTTCTTCGTTAAATTGCCTTACAAATGCATGCTCAAGTTTATCCGAAAATTATGAATCATTATTATTTTTCCATTTTCTTAATTTTTTCTTGATTTATTTTCGATCGAGAAGATATATAAAATCCCAATTTAGGAGCCGCGATCACTGCGATCTGTTTTCATGGAAAAAGCGGTGGAGGAAGCGCGGCGTGCATACGACGATTTCGTGGCGGCGATAGAGGCGGTAGTCGAGGCGAAGGCGGCGGCCGGCGGTGAGCGCACGGCTGCGACTGACGCGTCCCTCGAGGCGTTCGGAGACCGGTACCGGAGCTTCCTGTGCGCGCTGGACGCGCCGGAGGCGATGGTCGACGCTGCGAGGCAGAGGTTCACGGCGGATCTCGGCGGCGGCTTCGTCGACGAGTCCGCCGCGGGGAGGATGCCTCCGGTGCTAGAGCGGGCGGCGCGGGCCATCGACTTGTTCGCGGCAGACGGTCGAGTCCTCCAGAATCAGAGGTCGCCGAGTGGCAGCGCCGGCGACGTGGCGGCGTCCCCGCCGGTGAACGATCACGATGGGAAATCTTCAGACACTACGTGATTAAAGATCGCAATTAACTCCTTTTTATTTTTTGAATTTATTTTGCCGTAGATTTGCATGAAATAATCGTTGAACGATCGATATTGAAGCAGCCGAAAAGGGTGGGTGTTCTCCTGATTTCGAAATTCCTCCCGCAGGATTTAATCTTGTGCTTATCATTGTTGTGATAATTTATATAATTATTATTATTTTATTTTTACTGTACATATTTTTAAAGTATGAAAACATACGTATTATACCGGAACGATCCCAACAATGTTTCCATCCAATGGTAACCCAACAATGTTTCCATCCAATGGTAACGGTAATTTCTAATGGGGAGAGGGATCCGGGGAAGGTAAAGGAACTCCTGAAAGAGGTAATAATGAGTGTTGTTGTAGTACCTTTAATATTGTTTGAAATACTAATTCATTAATCTTCTTAGGCGTGACCATTATCTTGTCACCACATCTTTTTTCCTCAGCATAGCCATGCTTACCAATGATTCTTCCTTGGCCATCACAGCATCTCGGCTCAAGTTTTCGACAGTGCTAATTTGTTCCAGCAAATATACCGTGGATGATCAAGTCATCGACCAACGAACTACTGACATGCATGTTCCTCGAAGATAGTCGCTCGGAGAGATGAAGGGACTTGAAAAACACTCAAAAAGAGAATTAGAATGGCACCGGAGATGGGTTCCGGCAAGACTTTCAACGGTCAAGTTAGTTCTGCATGAGAAAAAAGTTTAAATACTTATGTATACCTGTGCCCATGAGTATGGGTCACCTTTTATAGAGTTGTTAATATTTGTTTAAGATATATTCTGAAATATCCATTTCAGTTTATAAATATTCTAATTATCCGTATCTTTTGGGACATTTTCTTATTTTTTTCGGAAGAAACAGTCTTAGGCTTCCCTAATTGCACGGGCCAACCGGCTCCTAGGATCAAGCAGGCTCTAAGGTTGGAACCTGAGGCCAGGATAAGGTTGGCACGTGATGTCGAGTAAGTGTCAAGGTTGGAACTCGAGGTCGGAACTCGAGGCTAAAACTCGAGGCCGAGATGAGATCGGATCGTGATGCCGAGCAAGTGTCGAGGTTAGAACTCGAGGTCGGGACTCGAATCCGAGATGATGTCGGCTATGTGATGCCGGGAAAGTGCCAAGGTCAGAACTCGAGATCGGGACTCAAAGCTGAGATGAGGTCGACACGTGATGTCGAACAAGTGCCGAGGTCGGGACTTAAAGCCAAAATGAGGTCGACACGTGATGTCAAACAAGTGCCGAGGCTGGAGCTCGAGGTCGAGACTTGAGGTCGAGATGAGGTCGACATGTGATGTAGAGTAAATACTAAGGTCGGAACTTGAGGTTCAGACTTGAGGCCAAGACGAGGTCGGCTCGTGATGCCGAGCAAGTGCCGAGTTAGAACTCGAGGCCGAGATGAGGTCAGCTTGTAATGTCGAGCAAGTGCTGAGGTCGGAACTCGAGGTCAGGACTCAAAGTCAAGATGAGGTTGGCTCGTGATGCCGAGCAAGTGCTGAGGTCAGAACTCCAGGTCGGGACTCGAAGCCGAGATGAGGTTGGCATGTGATGTCGAACAAGTGCCGAGGCTGGAGCTTGAGGTCGAGACTCGAGGCCGAGATGAGGTCGGCACGTGATGTCAAGTAAGTGCTGAGCCAAAATTCAAGGTTGGGACTCAAGGCCGAGATGAGGTTGACACGTGATACCGAATAAATGCCAAGACTGGAACTTAAGATCGGGACTCGAGGCTAAGATGAGGTCGACACGTGATGTCAAGTGCTGAGACCAGAACTTGAGGTTAGGACTCGATGCCGAGGTGAGGTCGACTCGTGATGCCAAGCAAGTGCCGAGACTGGAGCTCAAGGTTGGGACTCGAGGCCGAGATGAGGTTGGCATATGATGTCGAGTAAGTGCCGAGGTCGAAACTCGAGATCGAAACTCGAAGCCAAGATGAGGTCAACTCGTAATATCGAGTAAGTGTTAAAGTCGGAAATCGAAGTTGGGACTCGAGGCCAAGATGACGTTAGTATGTGATGGTGAGCGGGTGCAAAGGTTAGGCCCTAGACCTTAAGGATGACTATCATCTGGACCTGAAGTGTATAAGTTTATCAATTATCCGCCTCTCGAATATTATCTGATCTTTCTTTCTTAATGATTCTTCTCTTTCCTATTTTATAGCCACGTGGTGTTCCAACAGCAATCACGTGCTGGTCTAGAGACTCCACCGTATCAATTACATATACAATACTTTTATATATGTAAAAAACATTTAGCAAGTTAATTAAAATTACTTAAATTTCATTATAATATTACATATAGGAGTCATTAAAGCATGATATTTTTGATAAATTGAAGTGTTTTATTTTAAGATGGTTCGCAGGTACTCCATAATTATTACAATAATATTGAAATAAGAGTATGAAAAATATAATGGAGTATTATTTTAATTTAAAAGCGGTGCTCTTTATTAAAATGATAATTAAGAATGCCTTTTAATTTTTTGTCCATTAATAAATTATGTGATACTCAGATGGATTGATAAATTTTTGATACATTGTCAATGCGGAAGTATCTCACCATTGTAGTTTTGGAGTCAAAATTTACTTTATTTTTTTATATTAAGTATTCAACTTACACCAATTAATCTAAGAAGTGAAGTAATTATTGACATGATAACCAACTACATCATGGTAACATGCTTTAATTGAACAAAATTTTTCAACCTATTAAAACATATATAATTTCCATAATATTTTACCGAGAATCTAATTATAGAATGAGAAAGCATATCATTGTTGCATCATAGCCTTGAAGGCCAAAATTTATTTTATTTTATTTTTATCAAGTATCCAACTTACACTGATAAATCTAAGAGGTAAGGTGACTCTTGACGAGGAATTAACTCTAAAAAAACCTCAAACTTTATTTTGTTCCTTAACTTACTTGTTTTTGTCTGTTTAAGATATAAATTAACTTTGAACATAATAAGTTAAGTGGCGTCACCCGAACTCAAACCGGAAATTTTCAGTGTGTTAGATTGATGTGATAATCAACTAAACCATGATACCATGCTCAGTATTCAGTATTTAATCGAAATGGCATTGGATTGAAATGCTTGCTTGAAGCATATTTACATCTGAAAGCACGAGATGAGATCCATGGAAGATGATGAGGATCTCCATGATCACAGTTCCTTGCTCAGGAAAAGAAGACCTTTGTCCCCTTCAGCAAGAAATCTTATGCTCTTTCTTCCAAACATTAGTATGATGTCATGGTATAATTGGTTACTTTGGTTCGAGTTTAGGCAATGCCACTTAACTTGTTTGTTTAGAGTTAATTTAAATCCTAAATAAATAAACAAGCAAGACAAGGAACAAAATAGAGTAAACGGTAACTCTTGGAGATGTGAGATGCTTTCTCATAAAGGAAAATATCATATTTTTTTAATAGGATAAAAAAGTTTGTTTAATTATTGAGCATGATGTCATGGTGTAGTTGGTTATCACATCAGTCTAGTTTGTTTAATTAATAATATGGTGTCGTGGTGTAGTTGGTTATCACGTCAATCTAACACACTGAAGGTCTCTGGTTCGAGTCCGGGCGACGCCATTTAAGATGTATTTTTTAAAAAAATTAATTTAGTAAGCAAAAAATAAAATGGTTCATTATTAGATAATATATTTGATTATCACGTCATTCTAACACATTGATGAAGGTTTCCGTGCATGCCATTTAAATTATTTTTTTCAAAGTTAATTTACATTCTAAGCATACCCTAAGAGGGATGATACTCCTAAGTAATTAGTATTTAAAATACATGAATGCCATGATTTAAGTTATTTTTTTTAAAATTAATTTACATCTTAAATAGCAAAAAATGAAATCGTTCGTTATTAGACCATGTATTTGATGAATCAAATACATCATTATTGTATACTCTTTGATATATATATATATATATATATATGATGCAACCTAATGTTTGTTTTGCAATTTATAATTAAATTTATCTCCTTATTCTTTTGAATCTAATCTAAATATCTAAATACTAAGAAAAATTCACTCTTGATGTATATATACATGTTGTATATATAAACTTAGATGTGAAAATAGGCATAATTCATCCAAAAAATAGTATAAAGAATAGATAGGCAAAAATCAAATATCTTAAAAAACATATGAGATGTGAGATAGATGCTCTCTCTTAATTAGACCCTTAGGAAAATATCATTATTTTTTAATAGGACGAAAAAGTTTGTTTAATTATTAAGTTTGGTGTTGTGGTGTAGTTGGTTATTACATCAGTCTAACGCACTGAAGGTCAAACCTTAAGAGGGATGATATTTTTCCTAAGTAATCAGGTTTAAAACGCATGCATGTCATGATTTATTTATTTTTAAAGTTAATTTACATTAAAATTAATTTACATCCTAAGCAAACAAAAATAAACAGACCTTAAGAGGGATGATACTTTTTCTAAGTAATCAAGTTTAAAACACATGCATATCGTGATTTAAGTTTTTTTTTCAAAGTTAATTTACATCTTAAGTAGGCAAAAAATGAAATGGCTCGTTATTGACTATGTATTTGATGAATCAAATACATCATTGTTGTATACTTTTTGATATATATGACACAACCTAATGTTTGTTTTGCAAATTTATAATTAAATTTATCTCCTTATTCTTTTGAATTTAATCTAAATATCTAAATACTAAGAAAAATTCCCTCTTGACGGTGATGCATGTTGTATATGTAAATCCTAAATGTGAAAATAGACATAATTCATCCGAAAAGGGTATCAAGAATAAATACGTAAAAATCAAATATCTGGAAAAAAAATGGTGAAATGTGAGATGTTTTCTTGTAATTAGACCCTTAGGAAAATATCATATTTTTCAATAGGATGAAAAAGTTTGTTTAATTATTAAGCATGGTGTCATGGTGTAGTTGGTTATCACCTCAGTCTAACATACTGAAAGTTTTCGATTTGAGTTCGAGTGATGCACGCTATTTAAGTTATTTTTTTTTCAAAGTTAATTTACATCTTAAGTAGGCAAATACAAGTAAGTTAAAGAAAAAGTAAAGTTTGAGTTTTTGTGGATTAATTTACATCCTAAACAAACAAAAACAAGCAAGACAAGGAACAAAGTAAAATAAACCATCTAGAGCATGGTGTAATGCTAAGAGGCATGATACTTTTCCTAAATAATTAGGGTTTAAAACTCATATACATGTCGCAATTTTGAACAATTAGTGATGTTGAGGCGTCACGTCAAGAGCCACCTAACTTCTTGGATTAGTCAGTGTAAGTTACATACCTGATATAAAAAAATAAAATAAATTTTGACCACCAAGGCTATGATACAATGGTGAGATGTGAGATGCTTTCTTGTAATTAGACCCTCAAGAAAAATATCATATTTTTCAATAGGATGAAAATGTTTGTTTAAATATTAAGTAGGGTGTTGTGGTGTAGTTGGTTATTATGTCAATCTAACACACTAAGTCTTCGGTTGGTTGGGGTTATTATTGATAACCTTGGTTATCTATCCAAAATTATCAATCATAATCTTGTTTCGTTCACGTTATGATTGATTTTTAAGTAATACAATATCACTATCACATCAGCAAATGGATTATAACCTGGTAATATGATTACCTTGGCAGCCTAAGATTTTCTACAAAATCGAGTTTGCACAATGCCATTTAAGTTCTTTTTCAAAGTTAATTTACATCTTAAGTAGACAAATACAAAATAAAATTTGAGTTTTGTTCATCGTAAACAAACAAAAATAAGCAAGGCATATAAAAAAATAAAGTAAATTTTGACTCCCAAGTAATTAGACCCTAAGGAAAATATCATATTTTTCAATAGGATGAAAAAGTTTGTTTAATTATTAATTATGTTGCCATGGTGTAGTTGGTTATCACATAAATCTAACACACTAAAAGTATCCCGTTCGAATTGCAAATACAAGTAAGTTATAGAACAAAGTAAAGTTTGAATTTTTATCAGTTAATTTACATCTTAAACAAACAAAAATAAATAAGTTAAGGAACAAAGTAAAGTTTCAATTTTTTTCAAAGTTAATTTAAATACTAAGCAAACAAAAACAAGCAAACAAGGAACAAAGTAATGTAAATTGTGACTCTTGGAGATGGTAAAAGGTATGATACTTTTCCTAAGTAATCAGGATTGAAAACGCTACGATCCAACGGTGAGATGCTTTTTCATTCCGTAATTAGACCCTCTAGAAAATATCATGAAAACTATATTTTTTAATAGAATGAAAAATTTTGTTCAATTACTAAGCATTGTAGCGTGGTGTAATTGGTTATCATATTAGTTCTCCGATTTGAATCTGGGTGATGGAGTGTTCGAATCTGGGTGATGCCACTTAAGTGTTTTTTTTCAAAATTAATTTACATTTTAAGTAGACAAAAACAAATAAGTTAAGGAATAAAGTAAACTTTAAGTTTTTTCAGAGTTAATTAACATCCTAAGCAAACAAAAACAAGAAACAAAGTAAAGTAAACTGTGACTCTTGGAGCATGATGTTGTGGTAAGACATATGATACTTTTCCTAAGTAATCAGGATTGAAAATGCTACGATACAACAGTGAGATGCTTTCTTATTCGGTAATTAGACCTTCATGAAAATATCATTGAAACTATATTTTTCAATAGGATAGAAAAGTTTGTTAAAATATTAATTTTGGTGTCATGTTGTAGTTGGTTATCATGTCAGTCTAACACAGTGAAAGTCTTTGGTTTGAGTCCGAGGCCACTTTAGTTGTGTTTTTTCAAAGTTATTTTACATCAGTTCAAGTTTAGTCTAATACACTAAAGGTCTCTGGTTTGAGTATGAGAGACACTAGTTAAATTGTATTTTTTTCAAAGTTAATTTACATCTTAAGTAGACAAAAACAAATAAGTTAAGGAACAAAGTAAAGTTTCAATTTTTGTCAAGCAAAAAAAAAAAACAAGCAAGACAAGGAACAAAGTAAAGTAAACTGTGACTCCTGGAGTACGCTATAATGGTAAGAGGTATGATACTTTTCTTAAATAATTAAGGTTTAAAACGCATGCATGTAGCACGTTTGAACAATTAGTAATGCTAAGATGCTACGTCAAGAGTCACCTCACTTCTTGGATTAATCGGTGTAACTTGGATACCTGATATAAAAAAAAAGCCCCCAAGGCTATGATGCAATGGTGAGATGCTTCTGCATTCACATCCTTAGAAATATCATAGAAATTGTATTTCTTAATAAAATGAAAAATTTTATTTGAATACTGAGCATGGTATCGTGGTTTAGTTGATTATCACATCAATCTAACACATTGAAAATTTCCAGTTTGAGTTCGGACGACACCACTTAACTTATTATGTTCAAAGTTAATTTATATCTTAAACAGACAAAAACAAGTAAGTTAAGGAACAAAATAAAGTTTGAGGTTTTTTGAGAGTTAATTCCTCGTCAAGAGTCACCTTACCTCTTAGATTTATCGGTGTAAGTTGGATACTTGATAAAAATAAAATAAAATAAATTTTGGCCTTCAAGACTATGATGGAATGATGATATGCTTTCTCATTCTGTAATTAGATTCTCAGTAAAATATTATGGAAATTGTATTTTTTTAATAGGTTGAAAATTTTTGTTCAATTAAAGCATGTTGTCGTGATGTAGTTGGTTATCATGTCAATAATTACTTCACTTCTTAGATTAATTGATGTAAGTTGAATACTTAATATAAAAAAACAAAATAAATTTTGACTCCAAAATTGCAATGGTGAGATACTTCCACATTGACATGTATCAAAAATTTATCAATCCATCTAAGTATCACCTAATTTATTAATGGACAAAAAATTAAAAGTCATTCTTAATTATCATTTTAATAAAGAGCACCGCTTTTAAATTAAAATAATACTCCATTATATTTTTCATACTCTTATTTCAATATTATTGTAATAATTATGGAGTAGCTGCGAACCATCTTAAAATAAAACACTTCAATTTATCAAAAATATCATGCTTTAATGACTCCTATATGTAATATTATAATCAAATTTAAGTAATTTTAATTAACTTGCTAAATGTTTTTTACATATATAAAAGTATTGTATATGTAATTGATACAGTGGAGTCTCTAGACCAGCCTGTTAGAACACCACATGGCTGTAAAATAGGAAAGAGAAGAATAATTAAGAAAGATCAGATAATATTCGAGAGGCGGATAATTGATATACTTATACACCTTAGGTCTTGATGATAGTCATCCTTAAGGTCTAGGGCCTAACCTTTGCACCCGCTCACCATCACATACTGACGTCATCTTGGCCTCGAGTCCCAACTTCGATTTCCGACTTTAACACTTACTCGACATTACGAGCTGACCTCATCTTGGCTTCGAGTCTCGATCTCGAGTTTCAACCTTGGCACTTACTCGACATCATGTGCCAACCTCATCTCGGCCTCGAGTCCTAACCTTGAGCTCCAGTCTCGGCACTTGCTTCGACATCACGAGTCGACCCCATCTCGACCTCGAGTCCTAACCGCAAGTTCTGGTCTCAGCACTTGACATCACGTGTCGACCTCATCTCAGCCTCGAGTCCTCGATCTTAAGTTCCAGTCTTGGCACTTATTCAGGTATCACGTGGCGACCTCATCTTAGCCTTGAGTCCCAACCTCGAATTTTGATCTCAGCACTCACTTGACATCAAGTGCCGACCTCATCTTAGCCTCGAGTCTCGACCTTGAGCTCCAGCCTCGGCACTTGTTCGACATCACATGTCTTGACCTCATCTCGGCCTCGAGTCGCCGACCTAAGTTTGAGCTCCAGCACTCTTGCTCGACATCACGAGCCAACCTCATCTTGGCTTCGAGTCCTGACCTCGAGTTCCGACCTCAACATTTGCTCAGCATCATGTGCCGATCTCATCTTGGCCTCGATTCCTGACCTCGGCACTCCAGTCTCGACTTGCTCACGCATCATGTGCCGACCTCGTCTTGGCCTCGAGTCCCAACCTCGAGCTCCAGTCTTAACACTCGCTTGGCATCACATGTCGACCTCATCTCGGCCTCGAGTCTTGACCTCGAGTTTTGAGCCTCGGCACTTGTTCGGCATCACGTGTCGACCTCATCTCAGCCTTGAGTCCAGACCTCGGCACTTGTTCGAGCATCACGTGCCGACCTCATCTCAGCCTCGAGTCCCAACATCGAGTTCTGACCTCGGCACTTGGCTCGACATCATGAGCCGACATCATCTCGATTCGAGTCTTGACCTCGAGTTCTGACCTCGTCACTTGTCGACATCATGAGCCGACCTCATCTCAACCTTGAGCCCGACCTCAAGTTATGACCTCAGCACTTGCTCGACATCACATCCGATCTCAGCCTTGAGTCTCTTCGAGTCCTGACCTCGGAGTCCCGGCCTTGAGCTCCAACCTCAGACATTTACTCGACTTCACGTACCAACCTTATCCTGGCCTCTGGTTCCAACCTTAGAGTCTGCTTGATCCAGGAGCCGATTAACTCATGCAATTAGGGAAGCCTAAGACTGTTTCTTCCAAAAAAAATAAGAAAATATCCCAAAAGATACGGATAATCAGAATCTTTCTAAACTGGAATGGATATTTCAGAATATATCTTAAACAAACATTAACAACTCTATAAAAGGTGACTCATACTCATGAGCACAGGTATGCATAAGTATTTAAACTTCTTTCTCATGTAGAACCCTAACTTGACCGTCGGAGTGGCTTGCTGGGACCCACCCCCGGTGTCATTTCAATTCTCTTTTTGAGTGTTTTTCAAATCCCTTCATCTCTTTGAGCGACTATCTTCGAAGAGCGTGCATGTCAGTGGTTCGTTGGTCGATGACTTGATCATCCACGGTTGATGAATTGGGATTTTATTAATTTTAAATCGATTTATTCTTGGGCTTTTACATGAAAATGATCATTTATTGAATCGATTTGACCATATTTGTCCCATATTGCATAATTTGAGGTTTGATATAATTTTTGTGATTTAATGGTGATTTTTTGGCATTAAATGGATTTTTATTGATTTTAGGGCTAAATCGGATCCGACTCGAGCTCAACCGCGGTCAAATCAAGTCAAATTTGTCAAATTGATCAAGCCAACATGAAGGACATGATCTGGATCGAGCCCGATCAAAATCCCAGAATTTTTTGGAAGCCCTAAGAAGCCCTAAAGCCCTAGATCAAGCTCCAGACCGTCGGATTCAAAATCAAAGGCCCAGATTAGATTAATCAGCGGTATATAATCAAAAACTATACCCGATGAACAGTGGCTGCGCACTGTTCATCGTCCCGCGACCGCGAGAAGCCCCTGTTCACCGACGTACGCGCACGGCCGCCCTTATCCTCCCAAACCTATTCCATCGTGATCCTTGATCAATGAGGAGTTCAACGCCGGCCGATTGGGTATAATCCGGCGACTGGACGGGCGCGACGGCGAGGGTTTTGCCGCCGCCTGCCACCCTGTTTTTGCGATTTTCCGACCATCGGCTGCACAATCCGAGCGCCGAGTTCCATTGGAGGGGTTCTCCTAGGATCGTGGAGCTCCCTTGTATCAACAGCAAGCATCATCGGAGAAGGGAGGAGCTGAGGAATCCAGTTTTGCCATCCGAAAAGCCTGCGCCGATGCTCTGTTTCCGGCCGGAGAGGGTTTTTCCGAGGCATTTTGCAGCGGTTTGGATTGCAGAGAAACCATACCAGAGACCCGAAGATTGAAGCTTCAGTAAGGCTTATTGACACCCACATGAGGAGATTCGAAGCAGAAGGGAAGGAGGATGTGACGCCGTTCTGAATTTCTGTTGTTTCTGAATCTTGTGGTTGTTACTCAGTTCTAGGATTGCTAAAGTGATTTCATAAGTTAATTCCTAATGCTAGTTTGATTGCTTTTGAATTCAGTTTCTGCTCTTAGCCTTGTTTCACAGTATCAGTTTTTCGATTTCAAACTTGTTTCTGTTAAATGCTGAAGTTGCAATTCCTTTGAAACACTTAGGTTCATAACTGGTTAAGTATGGTAGTTGGTTAGGGATGATTAGAAGCTGTTCTTAAACCCATTTTCAATTTCAGTCTGAACATCTGATTTCTCCATTGAACCTACTGTTCCGTGCCACCTATTTTTTGTCCCGTGCCATCTTTGATCCCCATATCATGTTGTTAAGGATGAATTGGTTTAGGTACGAATGTTGATGATAGCTAATGGTAGAGGATAGTTTAAATGAATAAACAGCTTCATTTGCTAAGGCATTAGGTTAGTTTTCCATCACTGAAATTCGGTTTCATAGTTACTGTTTGTTTTATCAAATTGGGTTTAATTAGTTTAGGTGCATTTGTTAGTTAATTCCATTGGTTAAATACATTGCATCAGGGATAATAAGTTTCATTGTGAGATGGTTTAGTTTTGTTTCTTGATTTCAAATTGATTTGCATGCTTAGGTTAGGTTGATACTTAGGTTTGCTTGTTGATTTCCATTGCATTTCATTACTTCGTGTTGCTCTTGCATTTCATTCAAATACCACCAAAACCCCATTTATTCGGAAAACCCAAAAAAATACGACACGAAAGCTCAATTCAGGCAATTTTCTACTAACCTTGGAAAAATACGACTCGAGGCCCCTATACTTCATTTATTTGTATCTATTGTGGGTTTTCGATAAAATTTATAAATTCTAATTTGAAGCCTATCGTGACACCTAATCTAGGGCTTTTCAA
>NW_027432664.1:0-2541 GCF_044706935.1 Curcuma longa
ATCGGACGTCTAGTGGAGCGATGGGTCAGCAAGGACCGGACATTAAAGGAAGTCCTGGGGGACGAAGATCGGATGCTGAGCAAAAATCCAACTAGGTTTGAAGGACAGATGGTGACAAAGGTAAACTCTCATAAGAGGAGTAGGTGAGGACATGTTCCCTGAAAGGGAATAGTAGACGTCGGTTTGATCTAGGATTTCACTGAAAATCAAAAGTCAAGACCAAAAAGTTGGAAAACTATCCAAAGTTTTCTGTTATATATTTTGTACTAACTTTGTGATGCAGGAAACTAAGAGACTGAAACTTCGAGTTCTAGGCACCCCTATTGGATCCGACAACCGGACTATCCAGGCGCCCAGAAGGGATCCAGATACCCGGATGTCAGCCGATCGGGCCAGCAAGGCGGATGAGGTGGCAAGTCAGCAGTGGTCAGAACACCTCAGCTTCCAAGCGCCCGGAAAGGCTCCAGGTGACCGGAGATGGATAAGACACGACGAAGTCAACCCTGATCCTGCTGTTGGGTTGCAAGGGTGCAAACATAGTCTCATATCTAAAACACATGGAAAAGATCATGGGTTTAAAAGGATGAAAGATATCTCCATTGGTATGAGGCCTTGGGGAGAGCCCAAGAACAAAGTTATAAGAGTTTAGGCCCAAAGTGGACAATATCATACCATTGTAGAGATGTGGACATACTGGAACCCAACAAGTGGTATTAGAGCGAGACCGCTCTTCACCGTACTAACCGCCGGAAGAGCCATGATCCAGATCTAACCATGTGGGTTGAACCTTAAACAAAGGAAATGGGTGCTCCCGTGTCTGAATCAAGAGGACCAGATACCAGGCAGGAAGTCCTAATTGCGGCTAGGCAGGAAGTCCTAGTAGGTTGGGTGGACCGAGAGGCAAGAGTCCTAGTCCGGCTAGGCAGGAAGTCCTAATAGGTCGGGTGGACCGAGGGGCAGGAAGTCCTAGTTGCGGCTAGGCAGGAAGTTCTAGTAGGTCAGATGGACCGAGGGGCAAGAAGTCCTGGTAGGTCGAGGATTCAGACATCAAACAGAGGTTTTCCGTTTGAGGGGGCCTGTGGTCCTTTGTTTGAGGGGGGGATTGTTGGGTTGCAAGGGTGCAAACATAGTCTCACATCTAAAGCACATGGAAAAGATCATAGATTTAAAAGGATGGAAGATATCTCCATTGGTATAAGGTCTTTAGGGAGAGCCAAGAACAAAGCCATGAGGGTTTAGGCCCAGACAATATCAGACCATTGTGGAGATGTGGACATCCTTGGGGACCTAATACCTGCAACCTCCACGTCAGCATTCCAAGCGTCCGGAAGGGATACAAGCGCCCAGAGATTCTAAGTCGGCATCAGAAGCGGATCGATGGGATGACATAGAGACGCTCAGAAGGAGTTCCAAGCGCCCGAATTACCTTATATAAGCAGCTATAAGGGGAAACCCTAGAGACTCAAGTTACGCTACCTCAACGTCCATTCTGCGCGCGACCAAAGCACCCGAGACGCCATCGTAATGCCGGAAAGATGCACCTACAACTTCACAAGCTTCCCATTTTATATTGTTGGTAAAAGATTTAATTTCGCCTATATTCTTTGTACTTAAATTATTAAGATGATAAAAGCTTATCGATCCTAAACTTTATAAAAGGCGAAACTCTTTCTTGAAAGAGGAGAGTTTTTTAGTAGATTATCCGTCATAAACAGTCAAGGACCGTGGATTTTAGAATAGTAGCCAGTGGCTGTGAACCAAGTAAAGAAAAGTGTCAAGGTTATTTCCGTTGTGCATTTACTTACTCGATTTTACGAAGGTTTTCCAAATTCGTCTCTAGCGCTCACTTCAATCCTACACATATAATAATTTTGGACAAAACTCTAACATAGTCATTTTCTACTCAAATTTTCAATATATATATATATACCCTAGGAGGCTATTGAAATTCACTTATGCTTTTCAAAGCGACCAAACAACTTAAAAATAGTTATGCAACAATTTTAGCCAAAAACATGATTATTTTTTAAATTTTAAATCTCATATGTACAAATATTTTCAGGAAGGTGATTCGAATCTACTTATGTTTGCAAAGTAACCTAATGACTCAAAAAATAATTTTAGATTGATCATATCGAGTAGGAGTAGAAAGCTAGATAAGCAAGCTAGGTAGAATGACTAGTGAGGTAGGTCGAACAATCCAATCAATAGAGGATTGAGTGGGCCAATAGGAGGTAGGTCAAATGATTTGGATGGTCCATTTGAGTTCATCGTGTAAAATGAGATGTTTGGACCAATTAATCTAAGCAGGTCAAACAAGTGAGATGATTGGACGCACTAGGGATGACAATCTAGTTGAGCCTATTAAGTAAGAGTCGATCAGTCAAGCGAACTAATGAGTTGGTCAAGATAAGCAAGTTGCGCAGTCAAATTGAGTTGAGTAATCTAATCACACTAGAGGGACGGTTAATCTAGTTATGTTGGCGAACTAATTGAGATGGTAAGGATGACCAACTTAGTTGGATCATACAAACTAGTCAA
>NW_027432665.1:0-4028 GCF_044706935.1 Curcuma longa
TATAGCCGTCAATTTGGGTTGGGCCCGTCGGGTTGGCCCGCCCCGCTAACTAATTTAAGCGGGTTGGGTTGAAAATTTATCAACCCATCATCTGGCGGGCCTAAACGGGTCAGCCCAAGCGGGCCGCGGGTTTAGGCGGGCCAACCCGTGGCGGGCTCGGGTTGGCCCGCGGGCCTGAAAAATTTTAAATAACAAAAAATAAATAATTTCAAATAATGAAGTGGCAGCAGCCAACACTGCAGCAGCGGCAAAATGCTTTTCGCTACCGCCTATACATAATATCCTAAACCTAAATCCAACGGCTGTTAAGGAAACTTAAATCCAACGGATGAAGGAAAACCTAAATCTCATTTTTCTCTTCAGTCTTCGCGTCGCAACATCGCTATCCCATTCCGCTTCCGCCGATCGCCACTGATCATTCCTTTCCTTGATTCCCTCCCATCGCCCTCGCTCCGTCGACCGTCGCTCGTTGTCAGCTTGGCGCTAGTCATTTCCTTCTCCTAGCCAGTAGCCACCTCGCTCCGTCGTTCCCTTCCCTCTCATCCGGCTCGCTCCGTCGTACTCGTTCGCCGTCGTTCTGCCTTGCTCCATCGGAGTTGATTCATGCATCAGTAATTAATCTCTCTTTTAACTCATTTCGAGACATTTTACCTCATTTCACTTGTATACTGTTTTAATTACTGGACACACGACGCCGCGAGATTCTTTTTGGGTGAAATTATCAAATCAATACATGAATTGATTTGCCTATTGATCGAATTGCGTGATTTTATATCTGTTACTCTGTTAGTTATAGGTTACTAAAAATATTTTATTATTGTAAATGTTTTTTTATATCTGTTAGCTATGTGTAACTTAAGTCTCGGTGCCCTCCGCCGCCTCATCTGGTGAGATTTATTACTTCCTGAGTTCCTGTGCTAATTTCATACTTTCATTTTATTTTCGTTGTCTCTTATATCAGTAACTTTGTGTTTGTGTTTTAAATTTGTCAATCCTCTTAGGCAAAAAGTATACAGTCATATCCATGCCAAACCAAAACCACAAAAAAAGGAAACTAAAAAAACCTGAAAAATACAGTAACAAAGAAAAGAAAGTGCCATCATTCGTTGCCCTGCTATGATTTACAGTGAAAAATCATATGCAATTTGTTACTTCCTGTGCTAGTTTCATACTTTCATCTTATTTTCATTGTCTCTTGATATCAATAAATACCAACACTCCCATAGCAGTAAAACCGTTTCATATTTTCATTCTACTTTCATTCTATTTACTTACATATGAAAGTTGAACATTGAGCAGTGAACAGAAAAGTTAGATTGACCTGGATTAGTGGATTTTTAGACCCGTGGGCTGGCCCGCTCAACCCGCGACCCGCTTTGAATTGGGTTGGGTTGAATATTTTGCAATCCGCCGAAATGGTGGGTTGGCCCGCCCCGCCCCGCCCCGCCATATGATGGGCCCGCCATGGGTTAGCCCGCCCCGCCATGGGTTGGCCCGTTTGACAGTTCTAACCGGACGTCTAGCGGAGCGATGGGTCAGCAAGGACCGGACATCAAAAGAAAGTCCTTGGGACCGAAGATTGGATGCTGAGCAAAAGTCCAACTAGGACTGAAGAACCAGTAGACGTCGGTCTGACCTAGGGTTTCACTGAAAATCAAAAGTCAAGATCAAACAGTTGGAAAACTGTCCAAACTATTTACTGTTATATATTTTGTACTAACTCTGTGGAATGCAGGAAACTAAGAGACTGAACTTTCGAGTTCCAGGCATCCCTATTGGATCCGACGACAAACTATTCAGGCACCCCCGAAGGGATCCAAATACCCAAATGCCAACCGATCGGGCCAGCGAGGTGGATGAGGTGGCAGACTCAGCAGTGGTCAGGACCCCCTCATCTTCCAAGCGCCCGAAAAGGCTCCAGGTGCCCGGAGATGGATGAGACAGCGACGGAGTCAACCCTGATCCTGCAATCTCCACGTCAGCGTCCAATCGCCCAAAAGGGATACAGACGCCCGGAGATTCCAAGTCGGTATCAGAAGCGGATCAACAGGATGACGTAGAGGCGCCCAAAAGAAGTTTCAGGAGCCCGGATTACCTTATATAAGTAGCTATGAGGGGAACCCCTAGAGACTCAAGTTATGCTACCTCAACGTCCATTCTGCGCACGACCAAAGCACCCGAGATGCCGTCGTAATGCCGGAAAGATGCACCGACAACTTCACACGCTTCCCATTTTATATTGTCGGTAAAAGATTTAATTTCGCCTATATTCTTTGTACTTAAATTATTAAGATGATAAAAGCTTATCAATCCTAAACTTTATAAAAGGCGAAACTCTTTCTCGAAAGAGGAGAGTTTTTTAGTGGATTATTCATCGTAAACGGTCAAGGATCGTGGATTTTAGAATAACAGCTAGTGGCTATGAACCAAGTAAAAGAAAAGTGTCAAGGTTATTTCCGCTGTGCATTTACTTACTCAATTTTACAAAGGTTTTCCAAATTCGTCTCTAGCGCTCACTTCGATCCTACACATATAATAATTTTGGACAAAACTCTAACATAGTCATTTTCTACTCAAATTTTCAATATATATATACCCTAGGAGGCTATCAAAATCCACTTATGCTTTCAAAACCACACAAACAACTTAAAAATAGTTATGCAACAATTTTCACCAAAAACATGATTATTTTTTAAATTTTAAATCTCATATGTACAAATATCTTAGGAGGCCATTTGATGAGTAAGGGTTTTATTACATTTTTAATCGATTTATTTTGGGTTTTTACATGAAAATTAATTATGAAATGAATCGATTCGTTCGTATTTGTCCTATATTTCATGATTTGAAACTTGATATAATTTTCATGATTTAATGGTGAATTTTTGCATTAATTGAGTTTAATTGATTGTAGGGTTCAAATCGGACCAAGATCGAGCTTAATCGCGATCGAATTGAGCCAAATTCGCCAAAATTGATCAAGCCACATGGAGGACATGACCTAACTCAAGCCTGATTAAGATCCATGAATTTTTCACAAACCCTAGACTGCCCTAAAGCCCTAGATCAAAGCTGTACCGCAGGATCAAGATTGGACGACACAGATCTGTTGATTAATCGGCGGTATAAATCAAAAACATTAGGGATGAACAGTGGCCGCCCGCACACTGTTCTTCGTCCCGCGACGCTAACACCCTGTTCGGCGACGTACTGATACGGCGAGCCCCTGTCCCAAACCAATTCCGTTGAAATCCTTGCTCCTTGAAGAGTCCAAAACCGGCCGATTGGGTATAATTTGGCAGCTAGACGAGGAGCAACGGCGAGGGTTTCTCCGACGACTGGACTCCCCTGCTTCTGCGATTTCCGGCCATCCACGGCTCAATCCGACATCCGCGAGCTTTGAAGGGGTTCTCTAAGGTTCGTGGCTAGCTCCTATACCATCATCAAATCAATCGGAGTGAAGAGAAGCACGGAAATCCAGTTTGCAGCTCGAATACGACGTCGCGCAAGCCACTGTTATTGCCGTAGAGGAGGGTTTCTTCGGCATTTTCATGGTTCGGGCAGCGAGCAAACAAAACCAACGATCGCAGTTGAGGACTCTAGAGGAATCAGTGAAGCCTGCATTGCGGATTTACCAGCTCGATTGACACCGAGATGAGGAGAACAATCGGAAATGGGTGGATGAATTTAAGGATGAGTTTCTATTTCTTAGCTTGTTTCTGTTTGTCATTTCTGATAGCTAAACTCATTTCTGTTTCTGAATTGTCTGATAGAATTTGTTTCAATCGTTCATTCAATTGGTTTTCAATTAATGCTTGAGCTGTTGTTAGTTGATTTGTTAGGATTTGGTTTTTCTGATACTGAAATTCTGATACGGTTAATGCTTGTGCTTCAATAGGATTTGGTTTCTCTGATATTGAAATTCTGAAATTCTCTTGGCACTGTTCCGTATCAGTCTGCTCAACCTGTTAAAACCCCTTGAATGCAAGTTGTTGGTTGGGTGAATACACGATGACAGAATGGTTAAT
>NW_027432666.1:0-1384 GCF_044706935.1 Curcuma longa
TTTTATCAACTTGGTTAAGATGGTTTAAACTCCATCAAAATTATTTTAAATTAATCAATATTATTTTAAAACAGTTGTAATAACTACTTAATAATTTATACACATTGTAGCAATTATGAAATAACTTTTATAATAACATTGGAAGTAAAAAAAATATTATAGTAGCATTTGGTAGCTTCCACAAGTTATAATAGTTACTTAGTAGTTTTTATATGTTGTAGCAACTATGGATCGCTACTCTAATATTGTTGGACAAGAGGTATTTTAGGAATACAATTTTTGATGGAGCATTTAATATTTTTGGAAAAAAAACATCATTTTATGATTTACATAATTTGAGACATGAAATTCTATCAATTCAATTCATCCAACTTTTAGATATGCCTAACTAGTTTGACTTTTATAATACGTGTGGTTTGATAAACTTATCTAATCTTTTATGTCATTTGGCTTGACTAATTCATCAAGTCCCCGTGGGGATGCCAGGTGGCTATAGGTGATAGACATGCTATAATGGAGTAAGGAATTAATTTACGACGGAAGCATGCTCCTCAAAGGAAAAAATTCCTCGCATCCTCTAGTCATTTAGCGATCGGTTATAAGTTAACTTCATGATTTATCCTTTTCACATAATCTGGGGGTGGATTGTGAGAGACGTCTGAGATGAACATAATCATATTTTTACTACAATTGACTAATCGATCAAACTCAAAAACTTACTATCCAAAATAGTTAGCTCTCTTAACTCACTAGCTAGTTTACTCGACTGACCTAATTCACTTTTTTTTTGTTTATTTCATTTATTATCCTATGCAACATAACTAAAATTTATCTATCTTGATCGATCGGCTAAACTCTTTTAACTCATTCTATCCATCTCACATGCCTAATGTGACTTATTTTTATTATTTTAATGATTTTTTAAACATTTCATTGGTACTTATAACCATAAATTATGTTCTAGAGTACTTAAGTCGCGTGTTGATTAATTAACCAAGGTGATTATTAAGTTGCTAAAACACTAAACAAATATAGTGCTTATTTGTTAACTATGTTTTTTAAAATACATCTTAAAAAAATTTAACTTATGGTTTAAGAATAATTAGACATTGAAAAATATTTAATTTCTATATTTTAGAGTTTCGAATTTACAATTAATATTCATTTCATCAATAATATTAAATTGTAGATTTATATATCGACATTTTACTAATACGTAAATATTCTTCTTTCTCTTTAATTTCAGACAAAACTGACTAATAAATTTAGAAAATTTTGAATCATTTCAAGTCAAAATCAATATACTATTAGAATATTTTTTATGCCCTTGGATTTGAATTCATAGCTAAATTAAAAGTAATGAATTTTTAAAACTTATAAAGTC